>NC_061852.1:17096410-17098910 GCF_019202785.1 Penaeus chinensis | reverse complement strand
AAAAGACAATAAAAGAAACGCTAAAAAAATAAAAAAAGTAAAATAAATAAAAATAAAAATAAAAATGGCGTCCTCCGCCTGGCTCGACCCCATTGGTTTCGGATCCCGCGAGCCGCGAAATCTATTTTGCTCAGCGGATGTCATCAGCCACGTTGTCACAGCCTAGATCATTTTGCAATACGAGGTTTGCAACATTATTCACACGCTAATATCCCTTAACGAACAAAATCCTCAAGGCAAAGCATATCCGTATGGATTATCCCATCACCAAAAGCGATACACATTAAGAAAAAGGAAAAAAAAAAAAAAAAAAAAAAAATAGACATACCAATAACCGTTAAATTTAAAAACGGAAAAAAAAAAAAACGGTAGGAAAAAAAATCTCACACTTCAGTATCTTCGCCAAACATTTCTTTTTCCTTTCTTTTCACTTCGGACAAATTAAGAGTTCCTTTCCTTAAATCCGAAGGGAGGGAAAGGAGAGGGGAGGATAGGGGAGGAGAGGGGAGGGGAGGAGACGGGAGGAGAGGGGAGGGGAGGAGACGGGAGGAGAGGGGAGGAGAGGGGAGGGGAGGAGAGGGGGGAGGGAGGAGAGGAGAGAGGGGGAGGAGAGGAGAGAGGGGGAGGGAGGAGAGGAGAGAGGGGGAGGAGAGATGAGAGGGGGAGGGAGGAGAGGGGAGGGGAGGAGAGAGGGGGAGGGAGGAGAGGGGAGGAGAGGAGAGAGGGGGAGGGAGGAGAGGGGAGGAGAGGAGAGAGGGAGAGGAGGGGAGGAGACGAGAGGAGAGGAGAAGGGTGGAGAGGAAAGGAGAGGGGAGGAGAGAGAGGAGGGAGGAGAGGGGAGGAGAGGGGAGGAGAGGGGAGGAGAGGGGAGGAGAGAGGGAGGAGAGGGGAGGAGAGGAGAGAGGGAGAGGAGGGGTGGAGACGAGAGGAGAGGAGAAGGGTGGAGAGGAAAGGAGAGGGGAGGAGAGAGAGGAGGGAGGAGAGGGGAAGGAGAGGGGAGGGGAGAAGAGAGGGGAGGAGAGAGAGGGAGGGAGGAGAGGGGAGGAGAGGAGGAGAGAGGAGAGGAGAGGAGGGGGGAGAAGAGGAGAGATGAGATGAGATGAGATGAGTGTGGGTTGTGAAATGAAGTGAGTTATGACAATGAAGTGAGTTGTGAGTGCCACGTTGTGATGCCAGTGCATACGTATTGTGATGACATTATTATCGTACGTAGTTAGTGATAATTATGTGATTATATATTATACTCTTCCTTTTGTGTGATATGTTCTACCATGTGAAATATAGAACATTATGTTTAGTTTATATTATGTGTAGCATATCACCTATATAAGAGTGAGAATCTCTGTATGTTATAGAGTACAACATTTTAGTTTGTCTCTGTAGTCACACGTCTGGCAGTAGACAGTCGCAGACGGAGCCTGGCGTGTGGGGCAGAGGAACAGGAAGAGTTCCGTATTTATTTTGTCAGAGCTGATCTCCAATGAACCTACTTTAGTTTTCATCGGTGTTTTCTTCACCCTCAACCATCATGGAGAAACACCAAGCAATCGTAGAAGACGAACATGGCGCAGTGATCCAGCAAATTCAGTTCTGACGCCTGTTATTGTTGCCTGCCCCGGGCCTCCGCGACCTCATGGCCTGTCGCCGGCCCCGCGCCTCGTCCACCCTCGTGCTAGGTCAGCAATCAACCCGCTCGGCAGTGTACTTCATTTGCAGCGGTGTGGTGCTATAGTGTAGTGATGTGTATTGTGCAGTGCCTATAGTGTTCGTGCAGTGTTTAGTGTGCTCAGGGGACATTATTTGTTGCATAAGGGAGCCGGACCGAAGCATATTAAGGTTTTGTAGGAGCGAGGTATATTCTCGCGCTCTCTACGACGCTTCGTGAGCGACTGATCTCTCGCGCTCGTGGCTCGCCTACCCGCACGTGTCCGCCGTGACGTCACCGCATTGGCACCGCGCACAGTGCCACAACACTCGCTGCCTCGCTCTACTTTTACGTATTTTTACCGGATTTTCGGCGATTTTGCTGTATAATCTTGACACCCTTACCACGTTACAATGGGTAAAGGGAAGAAAAAAGAAGATACCAGTAAGAGCGACCCTGAGAAGCCTGACTCCAGCCTTGAAGAGTCACCAGGAGCCAGTGCCAGCACCCCACCTCCCACAGATGTTGCTACATTGCTGCAGTGGATACTTCAGAGGGACGAAGCCCGCCGGAAGGAAGAAGAAGCCCGCCGGAAAGAGGACGAGGAAAAGCGTTATCGACGAGAGGAAGAAGCCCGCCGGAAGGAGGAAGAAGCCCGCCGGAAGGAGGATGAAGCCCGCCGGAAGGAGGAAGAAGCCCGCCGGAAGGAGGAAGAAGCCCGCCGGAAGGAGGAAGAAGCCCGCCGGAAGGAGGAAGACGCACGCAGGAACGAGGAGTCTGCTCGTTTTCAGGAGCTGATCCTTCGCCTCACCCCCCAGCAACCTGCGAGTTCGCCAGTGAGCAGTTCTGCCGCGT
>NC_061852.1:17092091-17096310 GCF_019202785.1 Penaeus chinensis | reverse complement strand
ATATAGGTATTACCACGTATTATGTGCTGCCTCGTGGTTCTACTTGCTTATATTCCTTCTTTCTCTGGTTTACAAAAATCCTTTCCCTAAACCCAAGCTACTTATAAAACATGTAGTACCTGATAATCCTAGTTGGCAACTGCAGATGTTTTCTTTTCCGGTTATTTTTGTTTATCCATCATGATAAATGATCCATTTCAGAGGAAACATAATGAGAAAACATTTTTTTAATATATCGCATGGAGTATCAGGAGAAAATGGTTAAATGACGTCATCGCGATTTGCCAAAGAGGGCGGGTCGTGAGATGACACACATAGCAAGATAAATCATTATTTGTATAAGGCTTTTCACGTTATAATTACCGGAAGTTAAACAAAAAAAACACGAATTTATTTATGCTAACGAAGTGTTCCATAACAAAAACAGTCGCCAGAGTTCATCTTATTTTTGGACTATATAAACAATCTTTTTGTCACTTGAGTTCTAATATTGTTCTTTTGCTAGTATATCCTTTCTTCTTTTAAAGTTTTAGATTTTTTTTATTTATGTAATTATTCGTCATTTTTTCTTGAAATATCAAGAGCTTCCCCACTGCGACGTCCCACAAGGTTTAACTCTACTAGGATATCTACTATAGCATGGTGGGGATTGGATATCATGTGGTGGCCTAACCCTGCAGAAGCCCACTGACCTTCATAGGTCATATATATATATATATATATATATATATATATATATATATATATGTGTGTGTGTGTGTGTGTGTGTGTGTGTGTGTGTGTACATACATACATATACACACACATGTGTGTATGTGTGTGTGTGTGTACGATATATGAGTATGATGTATGATATATATACACATAATATGTGTGTGTATATATATATATATATATATATATATATTTAAATATATATATATTTATATATATATATATAGATGCATATATATGATATATGAGTATGATATACACATAATACATATATATATGTGTGTGTGTCTGTGTGTGTGTGTGTGTGTGTGTGTGTGTGTGTGTGTGTGTGTGTGTGTGTGTGTGTGTGTGTGTGTGTGTGTGTGTATGTGTGTGTGTGTGTTTGTGTATACATATATATAGATATATATATTAAAATATACATATACATATATATATATATATATATATATATATATATATATATAGTGTATACAAAATTGTATGTATATGTAAGTATACACATATGTGAATGAATGTGTTTATATATAAACATGAATGAATATATAAACATATATATATATATATATATATATATATATATATTTATATGCATATATATGTATATATATACAATGTACATGTGTGTGTGTGTTTGTGTGTGTAGGAAGGGTGATCAGGAAGTTAACAGTGAAACCATATCCTTAAGTAGAAAGGAGGAAAATGAATACTATACTTGACATGCACTGTCACATCCTCCTTTGACGCTTTAGGAATCACTTGCAATTCTCAGAAGCCATTATGGCCTGAAGGTTTGAATTGGCTGTTTACATCCGGCCTCGGTTTCGGTGAAACTGCTTCCCAGGCAGCCCAGCCCTCGTCATAGGGGGCAGCCAACTAGCGCAGGGAAGAGCTTTGGGAGCAGAGCGGTCTTTTGAGGTGGGCTTTGCAAGGTGCAGCATTGCGATGGTGCAAGAGAAGGCAGGGTTGGGTATGCATGGATTTGGCCTAGTGTTCCGAAATCTGCGGAAGGACCGGTCAGTGTGTTACAGGGATATGATTTTAGAATGTAGGGGCATCACATCCATGTAGATTGGTCCTTGGGAATCGCAGGTGGTTAAGAGATGGTTCTGGGCGTGAAATCCGTCCTTCTAAATCTGGGGTAGGGGCTGATCGTCCATGGGCCTTGTCACGTTGAACTCCTTGTCCTGGAGGACGAGGAGGAACATGCAGTCCTCACCTCCCGTGGCAACGTCCGAGAGGCGTTTCGGACCACTCGGCTCAGCTCGCCAGAAGTGAGAGGCCCTCGCCCGGTCGCGCATCTGAGGGATCCATCGAGCGCACTTCTTCCTCAGTCCTTTGTCATGCAGGATGCCATGTGCTCTCCCATAGCTGGTGCCAGGTTGCACTCGGGAAAACTGTGGTTGGAGCAACCTCTGTGATGGAGCGTGCACGAGCCTTTTCTTGGGCCATGGAGGTTTGCTGAAATCTGTTTCCGAAACCTTCAAGTAACATCAAATACGTCATAAGTATTTTGAAAAACATTTACCATATCACTCACAAATGGTTGCTTTCTCAAAAGAATACGGTTGCATGCCGTTTTGCTGGTATATCGGTTTGTTCTTTAAACAACTTAAAATGCAATGGGTCTTTCGCTTAATTCCCTCCAGAAAATAAATATCTTTGTAATGGTTTTAGATGAATATTACACACAAGCAAACCAATAATTATTTTCCTCTTATGAATGTCGCACCACAGAAGTCTTGAGCAAAGTGGAGAGCCATTTAATTAAGAGAAAAGAAACGATTTTCCTATGCCATTGCAAGCATTCGGTGCTTTGTCAGAATTTCACTGAAGCAAAGACCATCATTGTCTTTACTAAGAAGTATAGGTTTTGCCACTGCTTGTTGTTTAATGTTAGTTTTCTTTTGTCTTCGTTTTTTCCTTGAATTGTTTGTTTATTTGTCAGCAAGATTACGCAGAACCTGCAATTGGGGTAGGATGCACATAACCTAGGAACCGTTTAATTAGATTTTGGCGATGGACCAGATCTTTGTACAGATGCAGTTGAAGGATTTGTCGCCAGAGTGGTCCACCAGAGAGAAAAACCGATCTATGAGGAAATCAATTTTCTTCATTTTTTTGTATCATTTAGGAAATGAATTTTACGTGGTGGCAGTGGTCTGCACCTTAAGTGATTTCTTATTTTGTCATTTCATGGCATACTTGGCGCCACACATAGCTAGAGGTCTTTCAGTGTAAATAGCAGTGTAAAAGTGGATTCTTGTGACTTCCTGAACACAATTTCCAAGAGCATTTGATACTTGAAGAACAAGGAAGTTAGATTACCTTTTTTCTTTCCGTGTTTATCGCCCACTCCTTAGGATAATCTCTACTTTTCTCCCTCATTTCTTTATCACATCTAACTTGACTTGTCTTCCAAATCTCATTCCCTTTTTCTTACCTATTACATTCGTGTAACTTTCCTCTACGCGTTACACACCTAACCAAGTCGTTTACCCCCCCTCCTCCCCCTCATTACGTTACCGTGTTCTCCTCGACCCCTTCTCGCCACATCGTAGAGCCAAAGGTCAGAGAGTCCGGAGCTTAGTGTCAGCCAAGGTCAATGCCGAGGGCGACAGAGCCTCGGGAGAGAAGTTTGTTCCAGGCAATATTAAACATGTTCTCTAAGGACCTCAAGGATGAGGGAGATCGGGCGGGTTGGATTATTTATCTGTCTACTTATATCACTCTATCTCTTCTCTCTTCTCTCTCTCTCTCTCTCTCTCTCTCTCTCTCTCTCTCTCTCTCTCTCTCTCTCTCTCTCTCTCTCTCTCTCTCTCTCTCTCTCTTTCTCTCTCTCTCTCTCTCTTTCTCTCTCTCTCTCTCTCTCTCTCTCTCTCTCTCTCTCTCTCTCTCTCTCTCTCTCTCTCTCTCTCTCTCTCTCTCTCTCTTTCTCCTTTGCTATCTTGTTATGCATCGTGCACTGAACAAATTTGTCATGCGCAGTGATCAACGATACCGTCGTATTTTGGATACACTCTAGGCGGCCATTGATGAATACCGAACAGAGTCTCGCGAGTTAACGTTGTTGCCTTTGATATTTCTTTCGCCATATTCAGTTTGTTATTCATCTCTTTTTAATGCGACTACAAAGAGGTGAGATGAGAGGCAAATAAGGGCTTCTCTTCCGTGAAATCTCGAAACATTTGATGGCTTGGTAAACAGGTTGAAGGGTTCTGGGAAACGGCGCCTGTCGGTTTCGCTTGTGTGTTTGGCTTGTCTTTTCGTGCGCTGGCGTAGGGTCGGTGCGTGCGTGCGTGTGCGTGCGTGTGTGTGCGCATGCGTGGCTCTGTGGACATGGATGTGTGTGAGTAACTTGCGTATCTACTTAAGTACAGAATTTATAGCAGGTAGTTTTGTATAGCCATTCCGGGAAATAATTCCGACGAAGAATTGAAGTACTTTCGCACTTTTTTCTGTTTACAGGCTTCTTCAGAAATATTGATAGTAAAATTATGAGAAA
>NC_061852.1:17077091-17082091 GCF_019202785.1 Penaeus chinensis | reverse complement strand
GTTAGTTAAGAAATTAGACTGGGCTTGAAGTACATGCAACAATGATAGATATTAAAGTAAGAATGATTAGAACAAGGGTTAACTATGATCAGTTATAATTGCAATTTTCCTGCAAGGGAATCACAGAATGTTAGTGGTAGCGGAAAGCGTAGAGGATTCCGATAGGAGAGAAACCTGCAAAGGTAGATTAAATCTGTATCTCATTTCCATGAAGAGAAGACACGGTGGTCTATTATATTTCTATCTTTGATTTACTTTACTTGTAATTTTCTTTTCCTTTAACATTCTCTATAATATCCTTCTTGGCAGTACAGGCTGTATATCAAAGGTGGTAGATGAAATATCATAGTAATGAGTATTAATGAAGATATTTCTATATACTGAACACTTCCTATTGCACTTACATTCATTTCTAATTATCAGGTTTTATGGAGATCATCAACCAATATTAAACGTCATTATACACTATTCAGGCCTAATGTTCATCTTTGCAGGCCAGTGAGAGTAATACTCACTTTGCTGTTCATTAATAATCAAAGCTCTGCAAGAGATTTTGAGCACATTATTTTAAGATGTACCATCATTTTTAATGCCAAATTGTTTCTATTTGGTTTCACCTTTTCACAAAACAGACGTCGGCTTTCTGCTGAGTGTTTTCTGCCACAATGCCATCCCTTTTGTTATTCAGTAGTGCCCCTGAATAACTAAGATGCATTGATTTGGTTTCAACATTTGAGTTTGAGAGGCTTTGTCAAAGATAAGTCCCGCAACACATTTTTGCACATTTGCCGGTAGACACCATCTCTATAGGCCTTTGCATAGCGCGGTTTGTAAAGTGTTGGATGGTACTTGTATCTTCTCCATATCCTGTGCTTCTCTCTGCATCAGACGTCAAGCCGTGGCTGACCAGTATTTGGAAGTGTATATACATGGCGACACATGTTTCCTGGAGATTTATGATGTCTTTTTGTGAAATTTCTGGCCTGTGTGTTTGGCTTTCCATCCTGTGTGAGTTCAACCTTCATGCCAATTAGCTTGATACAACAACCAATTTTCTTTCCCAATCTCTTTCTCTTCTCTTGGAGGCCATCCAAGTGTTGTTACTATTGCTTGATAGTCTAAGCTGCCGACCTTGGCTAGTGATGAATATTGTATAAACTCGGAGGGGTTATCTGCTAAAACAGGTCCACAGGACTCACCAAGCAGTGGTCCCCATAAGCTGTCTGGACTAGATGGTAGTTAAGGCCCCCCATAACGAGTGTGTGTCGCCAGTTACATCTTACAAGTCTTATGTCAAGGTCGTCATTTATATATCGAGTGGTGGCCATGCTAGACGTGGATGCAGCAGTGGGTAGTGAGCAGCAGTCCATCTCCTTTACTTAATATGAATGAAGAAAGAGATTTCAAGCCAGTCTTGAATGTCTACTACAAGGACTTGCAGCTGCAGTGTAGTTCTAATACATAATTCAACATCCTTCAATATTTTCTACTTGCCTGTTCCTCCTGTGCTTGTAGGAGCAACCACGGATCATGCCAAATGTGGATTCAACATTTATGTTTAGGAATGTCTTGGTCCCCATGATGATCGCGGTGTTTATTTCCTTCTCCGTGCGTATCAACTCCCCATGGTTGAGCAGCGGGGCTACTCAACTATTATCAGCAAAATCCAGTTAGACAAGTTCCAATATATACAGAGGTCCGGATAAATATTTTACATGAAATTGTGAAAATAAAAACACCAATTTGTGTACTCCATTGTGTTCCCATATGATTCTTATTAATTTCATATGCACTCGAGGAAATACACTTTCGAGAATCCATCGCCAGGACCTTCATTTTATTTGATTATTCCCTCCTCCTCCTGGGGCCTGGGGTCCCGCTACAACAATTAGAAGGTCCGGATTCGGACCGCGGGCCGCAAGTTGAGTACAAGGACTGTACCTCAGAAATTAGAGTTCTTTTCTCATACTACAGTGTGTCTCCCCGTTCAGTAGACTACCTCCAGCGACATCCATGTGAGTAGCACTTACTACTGAAGTTGTAAAGGAGCTTCTACCGACACTCATCTTCAGTGTGTCATCAGAATTTGCAATACGTGCTCTGGAATCTGCCTCTGTTATCTCTTGGTTTGGGACTTGCAAAAAGGAGGCTGGTGCTTGGCGTAGTGTGGCTTCGTCTTCCCTGACAACCGCCATGTATATATTTCATATCTGTTAAAGCCATTTTTATCACTTGGTTTATGTTGGCGGCTTGAGCAGTACATGATGCATTCCTTGGTCAGTGTCAGTATTAAAGTCAGTGGAAATGAGAATTTGTCTTGGCGCTTCCGTTAGAATAGCTTCTTTTTCTGGCAAATTCTTTTGCACTCTCCTAAAGCTGTTGAGCTCGGGTTTTGTATTTTAGTGTTCTTCTTGGAGTAACTTTACTCGCTGTGTTGGTGGTGTACCTCAGTGTGCTCGCCACTGTTATTTTCAGAGCTGTCAGCCTTAAAGTTGGCTGAGATATCATACGAGTCATGGAGATAGAAATTGCTGGGGCCCGGGAAGCCCTTCATACAGAGTGACAGCGCACTTGGTTGAGCTTTTTTTCACACAGTGCACCAAAAAGCAGGACGGTAGGCTGACAAGTTCATGAAACTTTCGCTGACATTTATGCAGTATAAAATTCTAAAATAATAGAAAGAGGGGGGAACAGAAAAGACAAAAGAAGCAGAAGGGGCAATAGTGAGGCAGTAGTGTAGTGGATTGTGGTAATTTGCTACGAATGATTCTGATTATCACGGCAAGAGCCGTGCGGTAGTTTGGGGAAAAGGAGAGCTGTGGCGGTCAGGTGTAGGCAGAAGCATCGGCTACCTGTACAGTCAGCCTTTGCAAAAACATCTCTCTCTCTCTCTCTCTCTCTCTCTCTCTCTCTCTCTCTCTCTCTCTCTCTCTCTCTCTCTCTCTCTCTCTCTCTCTCTCTCTCTCTTTCTCTCTCTCTCTCTTTATCTAACAATCTATCCATCTATCTCTCTCTTTCTCTCAGTTTCTGTGAAGAGAATACCACTGCCTGCCACCAGATGTGAAGGTAAGACCACTGTCGCCAGATGTCTACGAGACGGGAGTGGTCTTCGTACAGCGAAGGAAGGCAGATGCGAGACCCCAAGAGTCTCCCCGGAGCCGAGGGCGGAGTGGGGACGAGCGGCGTCTTCGTCTGTCTGCTGTCTGTCTCACTTCCTCTGTCTGACGAGACGCCTCCTTTTATGCGGCAGAGCGGACATCTGCGTTCGCTCAAGGAGGAACTTACTATAGGAGCTGCTGGGGACAGAGGTTTGAAGCGAACTGCCCGGTCTTGGTCGACATTCCTTACACTTTCTTTCTCTCACTTTCTCTCACTCTTTCTCTCTTTCTCCCTTTCTGCCATTCTCTTTGTCCCTCTCTCCCTTTCTCCCATTCTCCTTTGTCCAGCGGAAGCGGTCTCGTCTAGCAATCTTGCTGACCCTCATTCAATCCCCGCGTATGGCCAGTGGATGGTAACCCCGGCCATTCGTTCTACACAGGGGTAAATTAGAAGCAAGATGAAACAAATGGAATATGACTTAATTATTTATTTATTTATTTCTCTCTCTCTCTCTCTCTCTCTCTCTCTCTCTCTCTCTCTCTCTCTCTCTCTCTCTCTCTCTCTCTCTCTCTCTCTCTTTCTTTCTCTCTCTCTCTCTCTCTCTCTCTCTCTCTCTCTGTGCCTTTCTCCCCTTCTCCCCTTCTGCTATTCTCATTCTCGCCCCTTCTCCTCTCTCCCTCGACCCTTCTCTTTGCCTTTCTTCATCTCCCCTTCCCCTGCCTCTCTCGTCCCCGTGTCTTTCAAGGAAGCGAAGCATTCCTGGAGTTCCTTCTCGGGCTTTTCATTGCCTATTACCACCACTGGTTACCATGGAAACACGCTGAGCAATAAAGAAAACGGGAACCTGTGCGGAGCGATTGGAGTTATTTCCAACGGAGAACGAAAGGGAACAAATTAACTGACGAGAAAGCTGTTATTTTTTAATAAAATTTAGATATAGATTTCAAGTCGCGCATGCCAACATAGGCAGTGTCATGTTTGATATTTATGTTTTATTGTTTTTGTTTTCACTTTTATCCTACCATTACGCTCTAGAGCAGGACATCCGTCAGCTGATTTCTTTATTGATCTTTCATGATCCTCATTCTTCGTAAAAACTCGGGGAAAGTTGGGAAGTCGTAGTACGGGAAAGAGAGAGACGAGGAGACTCTCTTCCTTCGACGTTTGCTGAGACACAGTCTTACATCTCAAAAGACTGGGAGAGAGGGAGGTAGAGAGATACAGAGACAGAAATAGACAGACAGAGAAGGCAAGAGAGAAAGAGAGAGAAAGAGAGAGAGAGGGGGGGGGGATAGGAGTGAGAGGGAGGAGGAAGAGAGGGAGAGGGAGGGAACAGATAAAGAGGAGAGGAGAGAAAGCGAGAAAAATGGAAAACGCGAAGTCTATTTCCCGATAAGGCTTGATTCAGTATTCACGGTAATGGATTTCATCCCTATTCCATGAACGCGCTCCTCTCTTCCCCTCCCTCTCTCCCACCCTTCGCTCGGACGGGCAGAAGGAAAGAGGGGATAAAAGCAGCACAAAGGTGGTTTGTAGGTAGGAGAGAATGAGAGAAAAAAAAAGAGATAGGAACGAACTGAAAAAAAAACAACAAAGATAAGCATAAAGATACGAGACAGGAACAATTAAATCGTAATAAAAAAAACTGCTGACAGTCTAAACAAAGAGCATTAATATAAGACCTTCTGTGAATATCGCAGGTGGGTGAGTTTCCACGTAGTCGCTTCGCACTTGAACTGTTCATACGTCAATTCATCGTACGATTCGAATGTCATAGAATCAGTTTAACACACGAATGCAGAAGATATCAGTTTCAGATGTAACGTCAGATCTTTATATTTCTGTTCATAAGGATAATCATATTAATAAATATGATAATAATAATGATGATGATATAGTAA
>NC_061852.1:17052091-17054591 GCF_019202785.1 Penaeus chinensis | reverse complement strand
TCCATGAACGCATACCTGAAGAGTTTTTTAGTTGCCTACACATTTTACAGTCTTATCAGGGATTTTCTGACCTTGACTGATAAAACACTATGCGATTGCTCATTCCAAAGGCTCTCCAAGAGATAAGCTTGAAGTGTGTTGCCGAATCTATAATCTATTTTATTTCACTTTTTAAGTTCACGTGTGTGTGGTGAATCAGATTTCCATGAAAATACATGAAAATAATTTAGTCAATTAAGCATCTCAAAATGCACCCGCGCGCACATTATCATTATTAACATCATTATTATTGCTATCTTAATTATTAATACTACCATTACTCTTATTGTCATTATTGTTATTATTATTAACATTGTCATTATTATTATTATTATTATTATTATTATTATTATTATTATTATTATTATCATTATTATTATTATTATTATTATTATTATCGTTATTATTATTATTATTATCATTATTATTATTACTATTATTATTACTATTATCATTACTGTTATTATTATTACCATTACCCTCATTTTTATTATTATGATTATCATTATCAATATTATTATCATATCATCATCATCATCCTTATCATCATTATCATCATTATCATCACTATTGCTGGATCATTATCATTTTCCCATTTTTGTCATCCACTTTTCATCGTTTTCCCAATCGTACAAAAAGTACTCTTTCCCCAAGGCCCTATCCCCCCCTCCCCCCCGCCCCACCCTTCCACAGCGTACACTAAACTAATAACTGACACACAGAATCTAAATTAATAATAACTAATACACAGGGTCCAAATAACCTAATACCAGGATCTGATAATAATTAAACGAATAACTAATTTCAACTCAAACGGAATACGTTGATGCTGACAGACTCGAGCAGCATCCATTATAGGGCATCTTGGGGCGTGAACTTGGGGTTGGAACCACTGGCCTGTTGCCTTCGTCGCTTTGCCCCGCTGCCGAGGGGAAGGCGAGGTGTGGAAGGCGAGGACTCACGGCCTCTGAAAGATGTCCTGGCTTCGTCCGTGGGGCTTTCCTCATGGCATCAATCTTAAAAACAATAACAAATGAAAAATCCATGGCTGAATGTGTTTGTTAAAGTCTTTTAACAATTTCCTTTACCGTTTCAAATGTTTTGAAATTCATCGTGTAAGTAATATAAACCTGTATATATGAAATTACGTAAACTCATCAACATTTTCGAATATATCGTTCTTTAAAATGATTGAATTTATTATTACACGTTCAAACAGGTTGGGAAACATTGCAATAAATAATTACTAATTTGATCTGGATCGTCATTTTTATGAGGTTTTGAAACGTCTTCGACACAGTTTGACCTCTCCCCCCAAGCGTAGTGTTTGTATGCTCATGAAAATTAGGAGAAAATGGGTGACCTAATAACATTGCTACTATAAGCATTATCTCTATCATTATTACTATCACTGAATCGTTATCAGTACCGTTACTAAAAGCATTTAATTTCATAATAACTTAATGATCAATATGAATGGTAAAACAGTCTCCCGTGTTGATACTATGGTGGAAAAACTCACAATGCAAAAATCTAGGTTTATTGAAAAATGAGACTACAGTTTCAGGTCTGAAGAGGAGAGGGAGAGAAGGGGGTATAAGAGAGAGAGAGAGGAGAGGCGACGCGGAAACACGGGGCAGGTGACGACGGAGGATATGAGAAGCGAGGAGACTATCGGCAGGAGACAAACCGCTGTTCAGGTTGAAATTAGGCAGCAGCTTTATTAAGGAGGATTCCACCAGTCTGTAGGCGTGCGGAAGGAAGACAATTCGCGACGCTGACTAGTCCGTCTGATGGCCTGTGTCCCTGATGGCAAAAGAGGGCGTTGTTGTTGTGTCCCCTGGATACAGCGTACTTATGTTGAGACAGACGCTTAGTGAGACTGGTGCCTGTATCGCCAAAGTATTGTTTGTCACAGGAGGTACAAGGAACAGCATAGGAGCCCACCTCCGAGGAAGAGGGAGGGCTGGTGTGGACCAGGTTGCGACGGAAAGTGTTTAAATGGCGAAAGATCAACCTGCAGTTGAGAGTGTAAAGAGGGCGACCGAGAGAGAAGATCTCCTCAGTGTAGGGCAGGCTGAGGACAGGCAGGTGAGGAGTCTCTTTAGGAAAGGAGTTGTGGTAGAAGGTACGCCGTGCCCTGGATAACGCGACGTCGAGAACATAATGAGCGTAGCCCAGTTTGGAGAAGAACGAACGACATAGGAAGTCGATCTCTCCATCCAGGTATTAAGGGTCATAGATGCAGAGGAACACCGAGGTGGCAACACCTCTATTTACATGGAGAGGATGGTATGAGAAGTGTATGCACATATCACTACGCATAGGCTTCCTGTATATGGAGAAGGAGAAGTGGTCAGCAGAGCGATGAACTTGAAATAGGGTGTCCTAGAAAGGGAGCTTGTTGTCAATCTCCCATCTCCTTTTTTCCACCACAATGATGAGTATGGTACGAATGATG
>NC_061852.1:17024591-17027091 GCF_019202785.1 Penaeus chinensis | reverse complement strand
TTTTTGCAGCGTCACACGGAGCCGCAGCAGAGACTGACGCCAGAAACTCGAGTCAGTGCAGGCGGACACACGCACGCTTCTAAATTCTTAGATTTCTTCTCTCTGCTTCTTAGTAAAGCTGAATTAATAAACATATTTCTTTACAAGAATATTAAAATAAACCATCACGAACATATGTGTTTGTTTGTTTGTTTTGTTTGATGTGTATGTGTATATGCGTGTATGAGTGTGTGTGTGTGTGTGTGTTGTGTGTGTGTGTGTGTGTGTGTTGTGTGTTGTGTGTGTGTGTATGTGTGTGTGTGTGCGTGTGTGGATTTACTATGCGTGTGTGTATGTACGTGGCTTTGTGTCTGATTTTAGGACTACTGTATATTTGTGCGAGTGTGCGCTGACCATGTCTACACTTCCAGGATTCTTCAACGCTGAAAGTTCTCGAAGATTTATTTCGGGATATGCCAGGCCAGGCGGGGGGGGGGGGGGAGTGTACAAAAGGTGCTACCTATTTAGCACCACTCTAGAATATATCATCAGTCAAGGGTATTGATAATATATTGAACTGAACAAGTCTTTTTTTAAAGGCCTTTATCTAAAAGAGAGAGTCACAAACACACAGATACAGAGGGAGACAGGGACAGACAGACAAGCAGACAGGTAGGCAGACTCAAAGACATACACATACAGGCAAACAGAGCGGCAGAGACAAAAAGACAAGCAGACACACACAATGACATACGCATACACACAGACAGACAAAAATAAAGAGATAGACACACAAACAGGGGAGAGAGAGCAGCGACAGCGGCAGAAATGCAGCAAATAATAAATAAAAAAAGGAAAAAGAAAATGAGAGACAAATGAAGAGAACACTTACCCTTCTTCATCTTTTTCTTTTTAATTTTGTCTTTTTAAGAATATTGTTGAATTTGTAAATGTAAATCATACCCGTTACCGAGACTATTAAGTTACACTGTGAAACACTGCAAGAACAATTCTGCAGTATCTCCCTTTTACTTTACATAACAGATAAAAAATTCACTGTCATTACTGACTACTCTAGGCGGGCAATGTCGTCGTTCAGGAATACAAGAACGTAAAGATAGTGAAACTAATAACTGCTCGAAATCCTGTCACACAGTCGCGGACGATGGGACTGCAGTACTTACCTATATACAGTAGTCGGTGTTCGCAATACCTGCACCTACGTTATGTTGCTGTCTGCTTCTGCTTCTTCTTCTTCTGAGAGAAGAGGAGCTCCACTTTTATTGTTAAGAGACTGCACAGATGAAGACCTTCAAACCCTGTGCCGAGTCAGGGAGCTCCTCTGTGAGAAATGAAGGGTTTTTTTCTGGTGGATATGTCTCATATCCATCAACAATTTTGTTGTGACTAAGCAGTCAGGACAGCCTTGTCGCGATCTGCTCCCCTTTTCCCTTGGTTTATCGTTCTTACTTTCATTTGACCTCATCACTAAAGGATGCAAATATCACTTATACCAGGTAGGTGGTATGTGAGGAAGGAAAAATTGCCGCTGTTTTCCCAGAGTCAAGATTAGTTTTCAAATTCCTTTCCATGTTCATCAGACTTTTAATGTGTCTCCTCACATTGCCTGTCTCTGTTTTTTTTTTTTTTTTTTTGTTGTTGTTTTTTTCTTAAAAGTCTAGAAGCACTTTTTCCGTCAACCTCTACCACTGTTTTTACATATCACCTCAATTCCCAGAGCTCTTTCGCTGTGCTTCCGTGATTCTGCGCTTGGGATGGAGCCGAACCTTCTGGATCAGAGCTCAAATGCCTATCATAGAACTACTCACAGCCGGACTCTTCCTTTTTGTACCTGAAATCGTCGATCGCCGGTTGCTCATAGTATTTTGCCCGCCAATAAAAAAATAACTGCCACTCCATTACGCACCGTCTTTTCATCGGTTTGCCCAGTACTCTGTCTTGAGCAGATCCCCATTTTGCTTGGAATAGAGTCACTTCCCTAGAATGGGGATTCAGATTCCACACTGGAGCTGGAGATTCGGTGAACGTGTGCTCGGGAAGCAGCATGCCATCAGCCAAGGAACAGCTCCTGCATTTGGGGATCATTTTGCACCTTCTTGAAACGTTTTTCTTAGCCGTGTTTTAGGATGGCCAGTTATCGCGATGATGTCCACCGATACACTTCTTGTCCACAGGCTTCTAAACAAGACCCTTAGTAGACCCAGCCGGTGCCGTTTCCAGACAGGTCTTTGGAGCCTGTAATGACCTCCCTGGACCTTACTTTGGGCTCTCTTCAGGAGACCCTCACTCGTTGTCCACTTCTGGTGGGGCAGCCCACTATGTATTAATGTTGCGGTTTCCCTTGAAACTTCACCAACAGCATGAGGTAAGGATACAGTGGGGGAGTGTGCGTTTTAGAGACACCGGGTTCAGAAGGCGTCGTGAAGGAGGCAGGGCTAGAAATGAGGTGCAAGAAACATCAAGAAAATGGGAAGCTTTCGTGAGCATTAACAGTCTTCTG
>NC_061852.1:17020846-17024491 GCF_019202785.1 Penaeus chinensis | reverse complement strand
ACTCAGCAACTCTCAGCGCTGCAGCCACACACGAGAGGACAGGACCCCCCGCGGCCGCTCCCCGGCTGGGGGTTGGAGAAAGTCACAGCGAGAGAAGCCGTGACATTTGAGCATCAGCTTCGGCGAATGATCCGCGGACGACGGACGTCCAGCCGATATTTAGATGAGGTTTGTTGGCAGCGAAACCACAGCCCCAGCGGTGCACTCACCGCAGGCGCATGCAAGTGCCCTTCTTTCCCCCTCGCTCTCGCGCACCACCCCGGCCACACGCAGACGACCCCGCCCGCGCCCCCACCTCACCATACCCTCAAAGCGCCCTGCCCCCGCCTCAACGCCGCAGCACCTGTCGGGCATGAATCAGTATGGACGCGTAGACTCGTCATGAGGCGCTCATGACGTAAGGGCGCTCAGGCGGTGACGTGAGATGGCGCCACCGGTGACGTAAGACCTCGTCAGGGCCTCGCTCTGTGCGCGGACAGAGCCGACGCTGTCCGGCCGCTCTCAGCCTCGCCCGCCGGAAGTGGGTCTCGAGGGGGGGGGGGGGTGAAGAGGGGGAGGGGAGAGCGCCAAAGGGGAGAGGAGGAGGAATGTAACAATGATAATAATCATAGTGATAATAATAAAGCTGATATAATAATCGCAACAACAATAATGCTGGTAATGATCATTATTACCATTACTGTTATCAATATCATTATCGTTATTATGATGTCAATAATGATAATAATAATAATTTTAATAATAACAATAATGAAAACAATAATAATTATTAAATAGATAATAACGATAATGATAAAAGATAATAGAATTGATAATGATAACAACAATAACATTGATAATGCCAATAATAATAATGATAAAAACAATGATAGTCATAATGCCAATGTCGGAGAGAAACACGAAAATCTCCATCCGTGTGCCCCCCCCCCCACCCTTCGGAGCACCTGGCGCGGGGCCTTGGCCTCCATGACCAGCAGAAAATTCCACCGTCGCCGCCTTCTTCTTCCTCCCCTTCCTATCCTGTGCGATTAACGGGCCTGCTGCATCCGGGTCAGAGTGCGGAGCGTTCCAGACGTTTCGACACCTTCGAAGTCCGACCCGGAGATAGGCTGAGGCGAGATTGGGGCGCCCTCACTCCTCCCACAGCGCCTGCTGGAGGAGGCGGAAGGGGCTCTCGTGCCGTTGCGCCGACGCGACTGCTTTCGGGCTCATGCGATGACAGATAAGGATAATGCTTTCTTACTGCCAGTGGGAGGGGGTATTGGGCGTATTAGTTGTAACAAGAATACGTAAATGTTATCCTGTTGTGCCTTTCCTTATGTCGTCAATTAGCTTTCTGATTTACGTCATCAGCAAGGATGTTTCGCAGTCAATTCCATTGTCTGTACCTAAAAATAGCGTCAGTGCTGCTCATTTCAGGGTCTCCATTTTGAGATTGATTAGAGATGGTTTGGTTACTGAGAAGAGGTTGGCGAATGAGCCTTGTCAGTCGGTAGATTAGCTATATTCTTTGTCTGTCTGTCTGTGTGTCTGTCCCCCCCCCCTCTCTCTCTCTCTCTCTCTCTCTCTCTCTCTCTCTCTCTCTCTCTCTCTCTCTCTCTCTCTCTCTCTCTCTCTCTCTCCTCTTCTCCTCTCCCACTCTCCCTCATTCTCTTTCTCTCTCTTAATATTACTAAACCGGCACCGGAAGCACCTTTGAACACAGCTGCACCTCTGCCAGCAACAGGTTCCAAAATTGCAAGTCAGCAAAATCCCTTCATTCCTTAATTCCTGTACAAGATAAACGGCTTTAAGGTCTCCTAAAACAGCTGTCAGTATTTCTTGGTGATCTTTATGCGTTATTATGATCATCTGGTTGTTGTTATGATATAATAATACTGATAATGATAATAATGACAATAATGGCAATGATTATAATGATGATAATAATAATAATAATAATAGTAATAATAATGATGATAACAAAATGATGATGAGAAAATAATGTTACTGATAATGATAATGACAACAAAAATAGTAGTAATGATTATAATAACAATACTAAGAATAATGATAATGATAATAACAATAATAATAATAATAATAATAATAACAATAATAGTGATGATTAAAACGATAATCAATATGCTAATAATGATTACAATAGCAATAATGACTATTATTGTTACTATTATCATCATCATTGATATCATTAGGATGATGATGATGATGATCATTATTATTGTTATTATTATTATTATTATTATTATTATTATTATTATTATTATTATTATTATTATCATTATCATTATTATTATTATTATTATTATCATTATCATTGTTATTATTACTATTATCATTCTTCGTCTTGTTATTATTTTCACTATTATCATTATTATTATCAACATCATCATTTTCATTATGGCTATCATCATTATTAGTATTATCATTATTATCATCATTATCATTATTGTTATTATTATCATTATCATCATAATCATTATCAACATGATTATCATTATTATCATCATTGTTATTATCATTATCATTGATATTGCTATCATCATCATCATTATTATTACTGCTACTGCTATTATTATTAATAATAATATTATTATTATCATTAATATTATCATTACCATAATTATTATTACTATTATAATCATTATCACTGTACATATGCACTGCAACGAGAACACTGTCACAAAGCACAAGAGAAAAATTATCTTCAACGAACTGCGAGTAATAAATGGCGAGAAAATTGTGGAGCAAGAAAATAAATGGAGAAGAAAAACAGGGTAGAAAAACAGGACGATGGAACGACGAAAAGAAACCACACATAAATAGGCGACAAGGAAGTGCAAAAAATGAAGAGAGAGGACGTATAATAAGAGGAAAAAACGATCGCTAAGTAATTGAGGTCAGAGACAAAGACGGAGAGAGACAGAGAGAGCGATTCCAGGGAAGCGGTTCATTCTCTCCTTTTCTTCGAAGCATTGTAAACAACAAAGGACCAGATTACTGCTTATCGCGCCTGCCGTACCATGGGCATGAAAGCCGAAAGGAATTTTCTCAATTATTTTTCTCAACCTTTTTATCATTGAGAGCTCTCGCTCTGCCTCTCTCTATCTGTCTTTCTTGTCTACTCTTTCTCTATCTGTCTATCTATATCTCACAGACACACACACACACACACACACACACACACACACACACACACACACACACATATATATATATATATATATATATATATATATATATATATAAACATGCATATATTTATATATGTATACACACACACACACACATATCTATATATGTATATATATAAAAATATATATGTAAGTATATAAATATATATATGTGTGTGTGTGTGTGTGTGTGTGTGTGTGTGTGTGTGTGTGTGTGTGTGTGTGTGCGTGTGTGTGTGTGTGCATGTATATATATCTGTTTGGGAAACTGAACTTTCTTGACACCTTTCTTGCCTCTTTTTACTTTCAACTTTTTGCTGTGTCCTCTCGTCCTTCTTGTGTTCAAAACTATAAAGTCATCTTCAAGTATGAAGACCTATTTTCTGTTGTCTTCGTAGCTCATATCTCTTAGAGTAGGTGCCCATCTTGTGGCTGCTCTTTGAACTTTCTAGTTTATCTCTATCCGTTTTTA
>NC_061852.1:17003346-17008346 GCF_019202785.1 Penaeus chinensis | reverse complement strand
ACCAGCAAGACCAAAGCATTTAGAAAATAAATACTTAATAACACAAAAGCAGCACCCGGCAAGAAGCTATGATGCAGTGTAAGATTATCTAAAACAAAGATTCATGAACAGTTAATGTACAAGATTCATGAAGTATGCCTGAAAGTATGCGATTCACAGGATAACGCTGCCGTCAGCACCGACAGTTATTTTGCAAGCATGGCGCAGGCTCCTCACTTCGCCCTGATCAAGCCTATTTGACATACACCAAGCCCAGTCCGCCAACGGGTTCCCTAGCCAATGAATTTGGTCTGGCACGGCATTCACATCATGCACTCGCATCGCTGGTCATCGTCATCAGTGGCGACCTCCTTTCCAAGTGGCCCGCGTCGGAGGAGCTTAAACGAGACCTAGCTGGAGACAGCCAAGTTGCCAGCATGCAGCCCTTTGGCCCCCTCGAAACAGGAGTGGGCGAATACGTGGTATGCAGTATTGCAAACGAAAAGTGCAAAGTAACCATCCTGGATCTGCTTATATCCCTCCTGTTCAACCAGTTCTCTTGGCGAAAATACTTGGATGACCCTATCAGTCACGTCATCCTACAAAGTGAAAGGCAACTTCAAAGAGCCACTGTCACCATCGACGACACTCAGCTTCATCAGTCGTCTCATCCAAATCAAGAAAATAATTTCCAAAAGAGACCGCGAAGGTTAAGGAAGATGAGATTCCTTCTTTGACTGGGGCTCCCGGGGAATTGTGCAGAAACCGTCTTAACGAGGTCCAACTGAAGTGCGGCGTCCCACATGAAACTGTCCTTGGTGTGTCACTATTCCTAATTATGCCTAATGAGATAATATCTCCCATGCACAAAATATGTGGACAAAATATTTCCTCACACTCGAGGCAGGGCAAGGCAGCACCTTGTTTCGAGACTCCCTCGACCGTGTCAGGATGGGTTTCAGAGAAAAGAATGCGAATGGATACCAAGAGGTCTTTGCCAATTAAATTCAAATTTCATAAAGTGGCCATCTGTAAAAAAAAAAAAAAAAAAAAAACACAAAGTCCTGGTAATTAGAAATTGTTGTTACTGAAGCCATGGAAGGGTTCACAAACACCAGAAAAAATCAATTTCTTACCGGCAGCAGACCCATTTTCTATCACCTGTAATACCTCATCACAATCCATCTGTAACTTTTATGTACTCCATATAACAAACACAGACATTTATTAATTGTGTAAAATTATTCAGTCAACGTTAGCCACATATCCAAATAGTGCCGCTGAATGTCGATTATTCCGCTTCTACGCGGAGGAATTCAGTGACGCATCTCTGCTGATGAGGCACATGCATGGCAGAGGTTCCTTTATTAGACTGTCACACCGCCGATATTTGTAAGAGTTGAAACTTTCGGGTTTTGGGCGCGAAGGCTCGATTATCATAACGATGCCGTAAATAATCCCTTCGGATCCCTTGGAGCAGAATAAAAAAACAGGAAGCATTACTTTTGGGACTATCCTCGTGTGTATATATATATATATATATATATATATATATATATATATATATATATATGTAAATCTATGCTACACACACACACACACAAATATATATAATATATGTGTGTGTGTGTGTCTATGTATAAATGTACATATATATATATATAAATATGTATAAATATGTATATATATATGTATATGTATATATATATATATATATATATATATATATATATATATATATGTCTCTGTGTGTGTGTGTGTGTGTGTGTGTGTGTGTGTGTGTGTGTGTGTGTGTGTGTGTGTGTGTGTGTGTGTGTGTGTGTGTGTGTGTGTGTGTGTGTGTGTGTGTGTGTGTGTGTGTGTGTGAGTGTGTGTGTGTGTGTGTGTGTCTGTGTTTCTTAAGTTATGCCAACTGTTGCTAACATAAACAAAAACAACTGAAATCATTTCCCTTTAGATTCGTTTATCACATGTGCACATTTTATTTCTTATTTAAAAAGAGTCTCTTCATGATTGATCCTTGTTTTACTGTTAGAAATGTAATGATTACAAACTTCCTGTAATCAAAGGAACTGTAAAATTGCAGAAACATTTACCCACACCAACGTAGTCTGTGAACTGATACCGCCACGCCACACATTTTATGGATAAATTTGATAATAAAACCAGACCGCAAAATTTACAAACGAAAGAGCTGGTTGATGTGGCCTCAAAGCAGCAATGATGCTAGAAGTAGCAGAAAAAAACGAATGTATCTCTTAGACCACACTGAAACAAGCGTTAAACTACAGCATTATTCTGAGAAGAGAAGGCTGGAGCGTCAGAGGAAAGAGGTTGAATCAGCCTTCCTTCCCGCCGAGCGCTGCGGGAGGACGATCGGCCGAGAGGGAGCGAGGGAGGCCGGAGGGTGAGCTGGCGCGGGGAGGCTGGGGCAAGAGAGAGGTGGGTGGGGGAGTAGGGGGTCCCTGGAGGGGAGTCCCTGGAGGAGGGTCCTTGGAGGAGGGTCCCTGGAGGGGGGGCCCTGGAGGAGGGTCCCTAGAGGAGGGTCCCTGGAGGAGGGTCCCTGGAGGGGGGTCCCTAGAGGGGTGACCCTGGAGGGAGTCCCTGGAGGAGCGTCCCTGGAAGGGGGTCCCTCGAGGGGGATCCCTGGAGGAGGGTCCCTGGAGGAGGGTCCCTGGAAGGGGGTCCCTGGAGGGGGGTCCCTGGAGGAGTGTCCCTGGAGGGGGGTCCCTAAAGGAGGATCTCTGGAGGAGTTTCCCTGGATAGGGGTCCCTGGAGGGAAGTCCCTGGAGAAGGGTCGCTGGAAGGGGGTCCCTAGAGGAGGGTCCCTGGAGGAGGGTTCCTAGAGGGGGTTCCTGGCAGAGCGTCCCTTGAGGAGGGTCCCTGGAAGAAGGTCCCTGGAGGAGGATCCCTGGAGGAGGGTCCCTGGATAGGGGTCCCTGGAGTGAAGTCCCTGGAGGAGGGTCCCTAGCGGAGGGTCCCTGGAGGGGGGTCCCTGGAGGAGGTTCCCTGGAGGGGGGTCCCTGGGGGAGGTTCCCTGGAGGAGGGTCCCTAGAGGAGGGTCCCTGGAGGAGGGTCCCTAGAGGAGTGTCCCTGGAGGGGGGTCCCTGAAGGAGGATCTCTGGAGGGGGTCCCTGGGGGAGGTTCCCTGGAGGAGGGTCCCTGGAGGAGCGTCCCTGGAAGGGGGTCCCTGGAGGGGGATCCCTGGAGGAGGGTCCCTGGAGGAGGGTCCCTGGAAGAGGGTCCCTGGAGGGGGGTCCAAGGAGGAGGGTCCCTGGAGGAGGGTCCCTAGAGGGGTGTCCCTGGATGGGGGTCCCTGGAGGGGGGTCCCTGGAGGAGTGTCCCTGGAGGGGGGTCCCTGAAGGAGGATCTCTGGAGTGTCCCTGGATAGGGGTCCCTGGAGGGAAGTCCCTGGAGGAGGGTCGCTGGAGGGGGGTCCCTGAAGGAGGGTCCCTGGAGGAGGGTCCCTGGAGGAGGGTCCCTGGAGGAGGGTCCCTGGAGGGGGGTCCCTGGAGGAGCGTCCCTGGAAGGGGGTCCCTAGAGGAGGGTCCCTGGAGGAGGGTTCCTAGAGGGGGTCCCTGGAAGAGCGTCCTTGGAGGAGGGTCCCTGGAAGAAGGTCCCTGGAGGAGGATCCCTGGAGGAGCGTTCCTGGAAGGGGGTCCCTGGAGGGGGGTCCCTGGAGGAGGGTCCCTAGAGGAGGGTCCCTGGAGGGGGGTCCCTGGAGGGGGGTCCCTGGAGGAGGGTCCCTGGAGGAGGGTCCCTGGAGGGGGGTCCCTGGAGGAGGGTCCCTGGAGGAGGGTCCCTGGAGGGGGGTCCCTGGAGGGGGGTCCCTGGAGGAGGGTCCCTGGAGGAGGGTCCCTGGAGGAGGGTCCCTGGAGGGGGGTCCCTGGAGGAGGGTCCCTGGAGGAGCGTTCCTGGAAGGGGGTCCCTGGAGGAGGGTCCCTGGAGGGGGGTCCCTGGAGGGGGGTCCCTGGAGGAGGGTCCCTGGAGGAGGGTCCCTGGAGGGGGGTCCCTGGAGGGGGGTCCCTGGAGGGGGGTCCCTGGAGGAGGGTCCCTGGAGGAGGGTCCCTGGAGGGGGGTCCCTGGAGGAGGGTCCCTGGAGGAGCGTTCCTGGAAGGGGGTCCCTGGAGGAGGGTCCCTGGCGCGGCCAGCGTAGGGCAGGGAACGGCCGACAGACCGAAACTGTCCATAATTAATCAGAAATTAGTGTTTAACAAGCAACTATTTAGGGATACAGTATACATACACACAAATAAATAAATATACACATATGTATATGTGTGTGTGTTTGTATATGTTTGTATGCGTGTATATATATATATATATATATATATATATATATATATATATATATATATATATATATATATGTATGTATGTGTGTGTGTGTGTGTGTAGATAGATAAATAGATATATATATATATATAGCTTTTTCTCTTTCTAACTTTATATCTCTATATATTTATACATATATACATATACATATATATATATATATATATATATATATATATATATATATATATATTTATATATGCATACACACACACACACACACACACACACACACACGCATATACATACACAAATGTATGCGCATGCGAGTTTATGTATATATAACATCACCCGGGCTTCCTTGCTAGAGATCTGACGGAATGCAGAGCAGGTGTCCAAGGGATCCGGCACGAGACAAGATGAGCATTAGGGTCACGAAATCCAATTCCTGTTGAGGCAGCATGCTTTTACATTATATTCAGCACGGCGCCCAGATATGGGCACGTGAAAGGAGTCCTAATGGTGTGGTGAGTGCAATCTGTGCATGTTATATGAGTTCTCCCTGCCAATTTACCCAAGGGCAGCCATCTTTTGGAGATGAGTGTGGGACCCCACTCGGAAGAGATGTTCTGCATGCGAAAGTGAAACCTTGCACGAGGGCTTCGGCGCAATCGTGGCCGGTGCCACGTCTGACATTAAGCAGGGGCGGGGAATTGCCCCTTGCCAGCCTCTTTGTGCTGGCGGGG
>NC_061852.1:16963346-16968346 GCF_019202785.1 Penaeus chinensis | reverse complement strand
ATTATTATTTCTGAATAGATAAATCTGTAATTTCCGACACTAATCTTCCATTTCCATGAACGGGATATTTTCTTTCGTAAACCTTCTCCGGATTTTTGTTTGAAAACGTTCGCTGTCGGAACTTTTTTTTGTTTTTTATTTTTTGTTTTCCTTTTTAATTGGAAACATAACGAGAATTTCTTCTTTTCCATTTGTATGTATCAGATATTTTTCATCAAACTATTTTCTCTTCGTTATTTTTTTTTTTTTCTCTTTGTGAAGAAACACAGACCGAGAATTTTCCTTCATTTGTAATCGCCGGGGGGGGGGGGGGGGGGGTATTCCTCGTATAATAAAGAGAGTAGAATAAAAGAAAATAACAGAAAGAGGGAAGAAGACAGAGAGAGAAATGAAGAGAAGAAGAAAAAGGGGGAAATAAGTGCAGGCGAGGCGAGGGAGGCGAGGGAGGCGAGGCGAGGGAGGCGAGGCGAGGGAGGCGAGGCGAGGGAGGCGAGGCGAGGGAGGCGAGGCGAGGGAGGCGAGGCGAGGGAGGCGAGGCGAGGGAGGCGAGGGAGGCGAGGCGAGGGACGCGAGGGAGGCGAGGCGAGGGAGGCGAGGGAGGCGAGGCGAGGGACGCGAGGGAGGCGAGGCGAGGGAGGCGAGGGAGGCGAAGGGCGAGGCGAGGGAGGCGAGGCGAGGGAGGCGAGGCGAGGGAGGCGAGGCGAGGCGAGGGAGGCGAGGCGAGGCGAGGGAGGCGAGGCGAGGGAGGCGAGGCGAGGGAGGCGAGGCGAGGGAGGCGAGGGAGGCGAGGCGAGGGAGGCAAGGCAAGGGAGGCGAGGCGAGGAAGGCGAGGCGAGGGAGGCGAGGCGAGGGAGGCGAGGCGAGGGAGGCGAGGCGAGGGAGGCGAGGCGAGGGAGGCGAGGCGAGGGAGGCGAGGCGAGGGAGGCGAGGCGAGGGAGGCGAGGCGAGGCGAGGGAGGCGAGGCGAGGCGAGGGAGGCGAGGCGAGGGAGGCGAGGCGAGGGAGGCGAGGCGAGGGAGGCGAGGCGAGGGAGGCGAGGGAGGCGAGGCGAGGGAGGCAAGGCAAGGGAGGCGAGGCAAGGAAGGCGAGGGAGGCGAGGCGAGGGAGGCGAGGCGAGGGAGGCGAAGAAAGGCGAGGCGAGGGAGGCGAGGGAGGCGAGGGAGGCGAGGCGAGGGAGGCGAGGCGAGGGAGGCGAGGCGAGGGAGGCGAGGCGAGGGAGGCGAGGGAGGCGAGGCGAGGGAGGCGAGGCGAGGCGAGGGAGGCGAGGCGAGGGAGGCGAGGCGAGGGAGGCGAGGCGAGGGAGGCGAGGCGAGGCGAGGGAGGCGAGGCGAGGGAGGCGAGGCGAGGGAGGCGAGGCGAGGGAGGCGAGGCGAGGGAGGCGAGGCGAGGGAGGCGAGGCGAGGGAGGCGAGGGAGGCGAGGCGAGGGAGGCAAGGCGAGGGAGGCGAGGCGAGGAAGGCGAGGGAGGCGAGGCGAGGGAGGCGAGGCGAGGGAGGCAAGGCAAGGGAGGCGAGGCGAGGGAGGCGAGGCGAGGGAGGCGAGGCGAGGGAGGCGAGGGAGGCGAGGCGAGGGAGGCGAGGGAGGCGAGGCGAGGGAGGCGAGGCGAGGGAGGCGAGGGAGGCGAGGGAGGCGAGGCGAGGGAGGCGAGGCGAGGGAGGCGAGGCGAGGGAGGCGAGGCGAGGGAGGCGAGGCGAGGGAGGCGAGGTGAGGGAGGCGAGGCGAGGAAGGCGAGGCGAGGGAGGCGAGGCGAGGGAGGCGAGGCGAGGGAGGCGAGGCGAGGGAGGCGAGGCGAGGGAGGCGAGGCGAGGCGAGGGAGGCGAGGCGAGGGAGGCGAGGCGAGGGAGGCGAGGCGAGGGAGGCGAGGGAGGCGAGGCGAGGGAGGCAAGGCAAGGGAGGCGAGGCGAGGAAGGCGAGGCGAGGGAGGCGAGGGAGGCGAGGGAGGCGAGGCGAGGGAGGCGAGGCGAGGGAGGCGAGGCGAGGGAGGCGAGGCGAGGGAGGCGAGGCGAGGGAGGCGAGGCGAGGGAGGCGAGGCGAGGCGAGGGAGGCGAGGCGAGGCGAGGGAGGCGAGGCGAGGGAGGCGAGGCGAGGGAGGCGAGGCGAGGGAGGCGAGGCGAGGGAGGCGAGGGAGGCGAGGCGAGGGAGGCAAGGCAAGGGAGGCGAGGCAAGGAAGGCGAGGGAGGCGAGGCGAGGGGGGCGAAGAAAGGCGAGGCGAGGGAGGCGAGGGAGGCGAGGGAGGCGAGGCGAGGGAGGCGAGGCGAGGGAGGCGAGGCGAGGGAGGCGAGGCGAGGGAGGCGAGGGAGGCGAGGCGAGGGAGGCGAGGCGAGGCGAGGGAGGCGAGGCGAGGGAGGCGAGGCGAGGCGAGGGAGGCGAGGCGAGGGAGGCGAGGCGAGGGAGGCGAGGCGAGGGAGGCGAGGCGAGGGAGGCGAGGCGAGGGAGGCGAGGCGAGGGAGGCGAGGGAGGCGAGGCGAGGGAGGCAAGGCGAGGGAGGCGAGGCGAGGAAGGCGAGGGAGGCGAGGCGAGGGAGGCGAGGCGAGGGAGGCAAGGCAAGGGAGGCGAGGCGAGGGAGGCGAGGCGAGGGAGGCGAGGCGAGGGAGGCGAGGGAGGCGAGGCGAGGGAGGCGAGGGAGGCGAGGCGAGGGAGGCGAGGCGAGGGAGGCGAGGGAGGCGAGGGAGGCGAGGCGAGGGAGGCGAGGCGAGGGAGGCGAGGCGAGGGAGGGGAGGCGAGGCGAGGGAGGCGAGGCGAGGGAGGCGAGGCGAGGGAGGCGAGGCGAGGCGAGGCGAGGGAGGCGAGGCGAGGGAGGCGAGGGAGGCGAGGCGAGGGAGGCGAGAGGCGAGGGAGGCGAGGCGAGGAGGCGAGGCGAGGGAGGCGAGGAGGCGAGGCGAGGGAGGCGAGGCGAGGGAGGCGAGGCGAGGCGAGGGAGGCGAGGCGAGGCGAGGGAGGCGAGGCGAGGCGAGGGAGGCGAGGCGAGGGAGACGAGGCGAGGGAGACGAGGCGAGGGAGGCGAGGCGAGGGAGGCGAGGCGAGGGTGACGAGGTGAGGGAGACGAGGCGAGGGAGGCGAGGCGAGGGAGGCGAGGCGAGGGTGACGAGGTGAGGGAGGCGATGGAGGCGAGGGAGGCGAGGGAGGCGAGGCGAGGGAGGCGAGGGAGGCGAGGCGAGGGAGGCGAGGCGAGGGAGGCGAGGTGAGGGAGGAGAGGCGAGGAAGGCGAGGCGAGGGAGGCGAGGCGAGGGAGGCGAGGCGAGGGAGGCGAGGCGAGGGAGGCGAGGCGAGGGAGGCGAGGCGAGGGAGGCGAGGCGAGGGAGGCGAGGCGAGGGAGGCGAGGCGAGGGAGGCGAGGCGAGGGAGGCGAGGCGAGGGAGGCGAGGCGAGGGAGGCGAGGCGAGGGAGGCGAGGCGAGGGAGGCGAGGCGAGGGAGGCGAGGCGAGGGAGGCGAGGCGAGGGAGGCGAGGCGAGGGAGGCGAGGCGAGGGTGACGAGGTGAGGGAGACGAGGCGAGGAAGGCGAGGCGAGGGAGGCGAGGCGAGGGTGACGAGGTGAGGGAGGCGATGGAGGCGAGGGAGGCGAGGGAGGCGAGGCGAGGGAGGCGAGGGAGGCGAGGGAGGCGAGGCGAGGGAGGCGAGGGAGGCGAGGGAGGCGAGGCGAGGGAGGCGAGGCGAATGGGCGGGGGAAGAAAGAGGTGAGAGGAAGGGAGGACTGAGAAGAGGGAGTAGGAAGGAAGGGGAAGAAAGGAGGAGAAGGGATAGAAGGAAGAAGGGGGAGCAAGAGGCGAAGGAGGCACAGGGAAAGAAGAGGAGGAAGGAGAGACTGAGAGAAGGGAAAGGCGGAAGAGGAGAGGAGAGAGAGGAGGAAGAAAGAAGGGAATAGAGGAAAAGGGAAAAGAAAAGGGGAGGAAACAGAGAAGGAAAAGAAGAGATAGAAACTGGAAAGAGGTGAGAGAAAAGAAAAAAGGAGTGGTGAGCAAATACAGAGAAAGAAAGAGTAAGGCAGAGAGAGAGGAAAGGAGAATTATGATAATGATAACTAATAATAATAACTTTGTTGTACTTCATTTGTTACAATGGTTGTTGTTGGTGTGACATGCTGTCTGCCTATATTTGCTTCTAAATTCCCCCCTGTGTGCAAGGATTGGCCGGGGTTACCATCCACTGGCGGCGAGGGATTCGAACGAAACTCAGCACGATTGCTGGACGAGACCGCTACCACTGCACCAGAAAGTCCACACGGGAGAGGGAGAGAGAGGAGGAAGGGTGGAAGAGAGGCGATGAGAGGGCTAGAGAAGATGTTGGTATGGCAACGTGCCCGCGCGGCGGTTCAACATGCAGTGGCACGCTTCCTGGCACGCGGTAGTTCATTCACTAGCGGGCGGCGGAAGTCCCGGGAAATCGGGACTCGGCCCGACCGCCTCGCCTTCGGCGGGAAAGGCGCTCGCGTCTTTTGGACGCTCCGCCCGCGCACTGGAGGTCGAGCGGGAGACGTCTGCGGGCGCTGCTCGAGTCAAGCAGAGAGAACGCGATCCAGAGGTCATAAAGAGATAAGAAAACAATAATAATAAGGATGATGATAACTATAATAAGGATAACAATAATGATATTAATGATAATCATGATAACGATGATAGCAATAATAGCAATAATAATAGTAATAATGATGATAATAATAAAAATAACAATATTGATAACGATGATAATAAGGATATAGTATATCATAGTAATAATAACAATAATGATAATAACAACAATATTGATACTACTAATACTGATAATAGAAATGATGAAAATACTGATAATAAGGCTAGAATAATAAAAATGAAAACGATACACTAATAATAATAATGATGATGATGATAATAATAATAATAATAAAAGTAACAATAGTAGTTGTAATAACAACAAAAATAATAACAATGATAATGATAACAATAGTAAAACAATAGTGATATAACTAATAAGGATAATACTAAAAGTAATAATGGTAGTAATGGTAATAATGATGATAACAACAATA
>NC_061852.1:16943346-16945846 GCF_019202785.1 Penaeus chinensis | reverse complement strand
TCCTCCTCCTCCTCCTCCTCCTCCTCCTCCTCCTCCTCCTCCTCCTCCTCCTCCTCCTCCTCCTCCTCCTCCATAGTCCCCGTGCAACACTTCTGAGAAATGAGCCCTCGATGATGGGGGAAGAGGCGGTGGTTGAAGGACTTGGGGAGAGGAGGGGAGGGGGAGGGTGCAGGGGGGTGGAGGGGCGGGGCGGGAAGGAGACGCTCGTGTTAGATGGGGTTATGGAGAGGTTGATGCTAGAGGTGAAGTGGAGAGAGAGAGAGAGAGAGAGAGAGAGAGAGAGAGAGAGAGAGAGAGAGAGAGAGAGAGAGAGAGAGAGAGAGAGAGAGAGAGAGTGTGTGACGATGATCAGGATTGTTAATAATAATCAGAATCAAACGGAATGAAAAAATATTGTAAAGGATATAGAGTAGAAGGAAAGGCAGATAGTGGAGGCTAAAGATAGAACGTGATGCCTCAAGCGCACAGATAAGAATTTGATGAAAGGTAATAATGGCAGAGGACTGAATACATGCCTGGTCCGGACATGGAACGCAAGATCTTAACAATTTGCGTAGATATGTGCGCTGCCTAGTTAATTCCGTCGGCTGGCCTTCGCCTCGTCCACGCATATCAGCGACCTCTTATCGCGTTTAATACATGAACGAATGGACTGTTGTCGTTCACTGAAACTGCAATGGCAAAACGTGCGAGGGGGAAACGGGGGGACACGAAACAACCAAAGAACATCCTCTCCCTCCTTTTTTTCAGTCTCATTCATGGAAATCCGTCATTTACTGACACATCAAAATTTCACAGGATTTCGGTCGGTTTCCAAAACTTGACAAACTCGCCTGGCGTGTTCTGAACAAAGCCCAGTGGAAGGGGCCCCTCATTATGTATTTCACGGGACTTTGCATTACGTCATATTATAGTGATCGCAAGAATAATCATTGCATTTGGTTATCACTATTTATATAAAACGCACACCGTTCTGACGCAACACCTCGCATCAGGCTCAGAATCCGTTGTTCCTTCACCTTATTTCGGCGGCGCCCGTGGGTGGCTGCCGGATCTGCCTCTACTAATCTAGGGTTACACGGGAGATGGATTCGATGAAATACAGATGGAGATGGAGAGAGAGTGGGAGTGGGAGTGGGAAGGGGAGGAAGAGGAAAGAATGTCACACACACACAAACAAACACACACACACACACACACACACACACACACACACACACACACACACACACACACACACACACACACACACACACACACACACACACACACACGTGCGCGCGCGTATATACATATATATGAGAGAGAGAGAGAGAGAGAGAGAGAGAGAGAGAGAGAGAGAGAGAGAGAGAGAGAGAGAGAGAGAGAGAGAGAGAGAGAGAGAGAGAGAGAGTGTCCATCCATCCTGTAAACAGAGTGATATTTAAAGAATAATCTGCTATTAAAAAAATAAATGCGAGGCCAAGAAAAAAAAAACACTAAACTATGCGAGAGCGAGAGAGAAAGAGGCCAAATTAAGCTCAATCTTGTTTTAGCAACGGCGGTAAGACTAACAGGTAGTGTACGTGGGGCAAGATCTCGCTCCGCCGACAGTTCCGAGAATCGCGGCTCGACTCCCCTTATAACTGACATATCGTTTTGTGGTTGTGAGGCGTGTGTGTGTGCCTGTGTGTGCGGGTACGTGTGCGGCGTGAGGATGACGTTGTGGAAGGGTAATGAGGGAAGGAGGTGTTGCGAAAGTCCGTTGATGCGAATGTTTCTCCAAATTATTACACTCCAGGGAGAAAAACTGACGTGTCAGGATCTATATGAAGGGAAAAATTATTTTATTACAAGTTGGAAATGAGGTCTCACTTATGTACTTTATCAGCCCTATAGACTTAGATAAGACCCTCACCCCCTTCCGCCTGTTCACCCCCTTCCCCTAAACAGCTGGCCTCAGGTGTCAACACCTTGATACATATCTTGGTATCTTAGAGTTCCTAGGACGTATTTTCCCGCATGTGTTTGTGTTTCAGAGTAATTCAGACTTTTTCCATCATCATGACGTACTGCTGATACGCTTGTGACGTCCGAGTGTCGCTGAAGACGCTCGAATGTATTTATAACACTCAAGGAAAACGTCACCATACCAACGCACATGCACCTTCGCCACGGCCTAATATGTCCAAATTACTACAAACGCCAGGCCAAGCAAGTGTGACATCACGACTGACGTAGACGGAGGCTAGATTTAACGTATGGCTACAGACGCGCACACACGCACGAACTCACACACGCCTCTCCCTTCCGCCCCCCCGCCTCCCCCGTACGATTTACTAAGAAATATCCTTTGAAAGTTATTTCCCAGTACCGCTAGCGCCGCCCGACGCACCTAGTTTCCGTTAATGTCGAATTCCTCCCATTCAGCCCCGAAAGGGGACCGAAGACCATCAATATCAGAAGAAATAGGTGCTCAGGGTCTTAGTATATTTAAAGACCTTTGCATAAAGTTTATACT
>NC_061852.1:16900533-16905533 GCF_019202785.1 Penaeus chinensis | reverse complement strand
CTTTATTTTTTCTCTTCTTTATATGTTTTTTTTTTTTTTCAACCAGATTTCTTGCACTTATCTTTACCTTCCTTTGTATAGACATTTAATTTCTAGCTTTTATTTGTTTTCCTCTATCGTTGATTTGTGCCTTTCGTTATAACCTATATACAGAGCGGAAGGAGATCTGCCGTTGTCATGCTTACCTGGATAGACAGGAGAGAAAGAATATTATTTCTACTAACATACCTATTATCATTTGTATGGTTATTGGTAATATCATTATCATTATTATCATTATTATTATCAATATTATCATTATCATTATTATCATTAATATTATCATTATTATTATTATCATTATCATTATTATTATAATTAGCATTAATATTATCATTATCATTATTATCATTATTATTATCATTATTATTATTATCATCATCATCATTATTATTATCATTATTAGCATTACTATTATCATTATTATCATTATTATTATCATTATTAGCATTATTATTATCATTATTATCATTATTATTATCATCATTATATCGTTACCATTGTTCCTATTATTATCGCCATTATTATCAACATCATTATTATCATTATTATTTGTTATCATAACTATCATCATTATTAACAATATAATTAGTACTACAATCATTACTAAGTCATCATTATTATTTTCATTATTATTCTTACTATCATTATCGTTATTTTCAATGTTACCCTCATTATTGTTATCATTACCATTATCATCATTATCATTATTACCATTCTCAATAGTATCATTTATGTTGTCAATACTATGATCCATCTAGATATTACCATTACATTATCATCACTATTAGCATCACTAGTATCACCTTAAATCATGGAAATTATCATTACCATTGTCCTTAATACTAGTAATGATTATCATTTAGACTAATTTATTGCCAATATTTGAAAAGGGGGAGTAACAACAACCATGACGATAATATGATTTTGTTAGTAATTCACGAGTAATGATAAAGTTGATAATACCAGCGGTGAAATAGGATAATGATAAGAACATTGCTAATAATGGTAATGAAACTGACAGTAAATGTGATCATTTAAATGGGATCATTATCATTAACAAAGTTATCATTACTAATATTTTTAGCATTATTGTTGCTATTACTAATACATACATACCATACATACATACATATATACATATCACACATATATATATATATATATATATATATATATATATATATATATATATATATGCAGTCATTGTTATCATTACTAATATTTTGAGTATTATTGTTACTATTACTAATATCTTCATATATACACACACACACACACACACACACACACACACACACACACACACACATATATATATATATATATATATATATATATATATATATATATATATATTGATAGTGCATTATTTATACATAAATTATATTTATATCAATATAATATATATGTATAAATTATATTGATAGTGCATTATAAGAATAAGAATGATGAGCAACAGTAGCACCAACAGTAGCAGTAGTAAGAGGAGCTATAGTAAGAAAGTAATAATGCAAATGGTAATAGAAGTAACAATACTAGCAATGGCCAAATCTCATTCCCCTAATCGTGTTTCTTACTCCGTTTTGCCACCACCTCTTCCATTAAAGTTTTCCTGGCATCGCCATCATAAACATTCGAATTCCAGCCAGCGAGGAGAACGTCTGCTCCGGCGCCGTGTGTCGGAGGTCCAGGGATAGTGAAGTCCATAAACATACTCGAACTAGATATTTATATAGACCTTGGGTGTAGAGTACGCACAAAATTAGTGCTGCTAAGTTTTGGGGCGATCAGAAACACACATCAGCACCTCCAGCAGCTGCGGGCGTGACATTTAGCCGATCAAAGGAAGACCGGCTAAATGAGACTTTTGGTTATTGTGTATTACTTCAACTGAAGTTGAAAATTCTCTCTTTATTGCCATCTCTCTTTTTCTTACATCCGACTCTCTCTCTCTCTCTCTCTCTCTCTCTCTCTCTCTCTCTCTCTCTCTCTCTCTCTCTCTCTCTCTCTCTCTCTCTCTCTCCCTCTCTCTCTCTCTCTCTCTCTCTCTCTCTCTCTCTCTCTCTCTCTCTCTCTCTCTCTCTCTCTCTCTCTCTCTCTTCTCTCTCTCTCTCTCTCTCTCTCTCTCTCTCTCTCTCTCTCTCTCTCTCTCTCTCTCTCTCTCTCTCTCTCTCTCTCTCTCCCTCTCTCTCTCTCCCTCTCTCTCTCTCCCTCTCTCTCTCTCCCTCTCTCTCTCTCCCTCTCTCTCTCTCCCTCTCTCTCTCTCCCTCTCTCTCTCTTCCCTCTCTCTCTCTCCCTCTCTCTCTCTCCCTCTCTCTCTCTCCCTCTCTCTCTCTCCCTCTCTCTCTCTCCCTCTCTCTCTCTCTCCTCTCTCTCTCTCTCTCTCTCTCTCTCTCTCTCTCTCTCTCTCTCTCTCTCTCTCTCTCTCTCTCTCTCTCTCTCTCTCTCTCTCTCTCTCCTGTCCTGGAAATGGGTATGTGAGGAGACGGAACAGTTACGTGTGCCCGGAGCTCAGCGGCCGAAAGCTAACATCAGCTGCGAGTGAGTGTCGCTGTCCGTCCTGTCCCGCTGCGCCAAGGTGAAACAGAACCAACCAATGAGGATATTAAGCGCGAATTTCCTTTGACGCCAAGCGAATAGGACAAAGCGACCAGCGATCTCCTGGAACCTTTCTTGAAGAATTGTTCTCTCGCTGCCATTCGCCATTTCTTATTCTATTTCCTCAGCCACGCCTCCCGCCACTAAAATAACCAGAAATAATCGACGAACATGCAAAGAAAGGGGACACGGGTTGAATCGACATTAAATAAACATCAATTCCCGTCCAGCAACCTCACCAAAGCCTCTTCCTTATTAGCGATTCCTAGAAAAAGGAGTGAAGGACGCCGCGGTTGCCGGGATACAGTGACAAAGGCAGAGACACGCAGAAGGCGATCACGGATTTCTTACATTCTTGCTAATATCATCATTATTGCTTTTGTTATATCACTGGTGTTATTAGACTGTATATTATGATCAGTATTACTATCATCATTGCTATTATTAGTATTAGTTTTATTATTATTATCATTATTATTATTATTATTATTATTATTATTATTATTATTATTATTATCTTTAGTATCATTAGTATCATTAGTATTATTATCATTATTATTATTATTATTTTTATTATTATCATTATCTTTAGTATCATTACCATCGTTAGTATCATTAGTATCACTATTATTATTATTATTATTATTATTATTATTAATATTATTATTATTAATATTATTATTATTATTATTATTATTATTATTATTACTATTATTATTATTATTATTATTATCATCACATCATCATTATCATTATTATTTTTATCATCATCATCATCATCATTATCATTATTATTATTTTCAATATTGTTGTTATCATTATTATTGTTATTGATTTCATTATCATCATTATTATTGTCGTTGTCATCATACATATCATTATCATTATTATTATTGTCAATATCATTATCTCTGTTATCGTTATCATTATTATATTAGTAGTAGTTGTGGAAGTAGTATCATCAACATTATTATTATTATCATCATCATCAGCATTGTTATCATTATCATTATTTTTATTAATAGCGTGGAAATTGCAAGGAATAAATAAAAGTAATTCTCTCTCCCTCTACCTTTCGCCTCCTTTCTCCCTTTCCTTTTCCTTCTGCCTCTCCCTTTCCCTTCCCACCTACCCTTCCCTTTCCCGCTCGGTCATCCCGTCTTGGTCCCAAATCTTCCTTAAATCCACTCATTCCCTGCCACGTTAAGCCCTGCATCTGCCACTTCCCTCCTGTTCCCTGGAAGGCCTTTGGCCCTCGACCCCTTCCCTCCCACTCCCATCCTCTTTTTTTCCGAGCCCTCTTCCCCTTCCCCTCCCTTTCCCCTTCCCCTTCCTTTCCCCTTCCCCTATCCCATCCCCCTTGCCTCCTTAACCCAACCACCACGGATTTTGTTCTGTCCCCCTGTAGTTTTTTGTGAATATTGTTACATACAGATGGCTCCATATGTGCTTAGTCTATCAGTAGGCCCCAGTGACCGCTCCCAATTTCTCCATTCCTTGAATTGACGGGAAAATGTGCGTTTCTTTTTAATACAATTAATACCAATACTGCAATTGTTGTTGATGTTATGATTATCAATTTGTTATGAAAATCTTGGTAACATTTAAGACAATCAAACAATACAAAAGACCCTTTCCAAAAGTCAAGGAAAGGGGTAAACAGGTGAGATAGGATTAAGAACTGACTCCTTGGTGAATAAGCACTTGTAGAGCCATCTGTGTGTAAATACAATAAATAAACTTATATTGCAGAGGGCATAGCATGTATTCTTGCCGACTGGGTTAAGTCCTCTATTTTCCGTTCCCCATTTCTCTTTTCTCTTTAAGCCCCTTCTCCTTTTCTCTCTCTCTCTCCCTTTCTTTATTTCTCTCTCTCTTTCCTGTTCCCCTTCCTCTCTCTCCTTCCCCTCCCTTTCTCCCTCTCCCCCTCCCTCCTCCCTCTTCCCTTCCCCTTCCCCTCCTAGCTTCCTTCTTAACCTCTCCCCTCAGGAGGTTAAGAAGGCTGATTGATGAATGTGCAGAAATTGATGGTCTAACTTTTTTCAATACAGCGTACTTGCCTCAAAGAACATTAATGATAATAATAAAAATAAGCATTACAATAATGATAATAATGGAAATTAGCATTACAATAATGATAATAATGGAAATAAGCATTACAATAATGATAGTAATGATACAAAAAATAATAACAAAAGTGGTAATGGTAATAATACTAGAGCTGGAAAATTATTCTCATAGATTCGTAATGTGATGTGTGTGATTCTTTAGCAGTTATGTCATTCATGATTAATCCGTTTCACATCATCATTCAAGTCCTCAGTCACATGCGAGATGATTTCAGGCGTAACACTTGCGCG
>NC_061852.1:16878033-16888033 GCF_019202785.1 Penaeus chinensis | reverse complement strand
TCTCTCTCTCCTTTCTTCCCTCTCCCCCTCCTCTTCTCTACCCTCTCCTCTTCTCTCTCCTTCTTGTTCCTTGTCTCCTCTCTTTCTTCTCTTCCTCTTCTCTTCTCTCCTTCTCTTCTCTCTCTCCTCTCTCCTCTCTCTTCTCTCTTCCTCCTCTCATCTCCTTCTCTCTCTCTTCTCCCCTTCCTCTCTCTCTTCTCCTCTTTCTCTCTTCTCCTCCCCTCTTTCTCTCCTTCTCTCTTCTCTTCCTCTCTTCTCTTCTTCTCTCTCATCTCCTCTTCTCCTCCTTCTCTCTCTCTCTCTCTCTCCCTCTTTCTTACTCTCATCTTCTCCCTCTCTTCCTTTCCTCCCCTTTCTCTCTCCTCTCCTCCTTCTCTCTCTCTCCTCTTCTCTCCCTCTCTCTCTCTCTCTCACATCTCTCCTCCTCTCTCCTCTCTTCTCTCTCTCCTTCCTCCTCCTCCCCTTCCTCCTTCGTCTCTCTCCTCTCTCCTCTCTCTTTCTTTTTTCTCTCTCTCTCTCTTTTTCCCCCACTCTCTCTCCTCTCTCTTCTCACTCTTCTCTCCTTCCTCTCCTCTCTCCTCTCTCTCTCCTCTCCTCTTCTCTCTCTCTCTCTCTCTCCTTTCTCTCCTCTCTCCTTTTCCCCTCCTCTCTCTCTCTCTCTCCCTCTCTTCTCCTCCTTCCTTCGCTCTCTCTCTCTTCTCTCTCTTCCTCTCTTCTCTCTCTCTCGCTCCTCTCTCATCCTTCTCTCTCTCTCTCTCCTCTCTCTCGTCTCTCTCTTCCTTCCTCTTCTCTCTCTCTCTCTCTCTTCCTCCTCTCTCTCTCCCTTGCCCTCTCTCTTCATCTCCCTCTCGTCTTCCTCTCTCCCTCTCTCTCTCTCTCCTCCTCTTCCTCTCTCCTCTCTCCTCTCTCTTCCTCTCTCTCTCCTTCCTCTTTTCTATCTCTTACTCTCTCCTTCCTCTCCTATCCTATCTCTCTCCTTCCTCTCATCTTCTCTCTCTCTCCTCTCCTCTCACCAATCTCTCTCTCTCCTTCCCTCCTCTTTCTATCTCTCTTTTCTCTCCTTCCTCTTCCTTCTCCTCTCTTCCCTTCCGTCTCTCTTCTCTCTCTTTCTCTCTCCTTCTTCCTCGCTTCTTCCTCCTCTTTCTTCATCTTCTCTCTCTTCCTCATCTCTCTTCCCCTCTCTCCCTCCTCGCTCTTTCTCCTCCTCCTCTCATCTCTCTTCTCTCTCTCTCTCGCCTCTCTTCTCTCTTTCTCTCCCTCTCCTTTCTCCTCCTCTTTCTCTCTCCTCTTTCTCTCTCTCTCTCCCCATTCTTTTCCTCCCTCTTTCTCCTCTCTCCTTCTCCTCTCTCCTTTCCTTTTTCTCTCTCTCCTCTCTTCTCTCTCCTCTTCTCTTTCTCCCCTCTCTTCTCTCTCCTCTTTCTCCTCTCTTTTCCTCCTCTCCTTTCTCTCTTTCCCTCTCCTCTTTCTCTCTTTCCTCTTTTCTCTTTTTCTCTCCTCTTTCTCCCCTCTCTCTCCTCTTCTCGTCTCTTCTCCTCTTTTCTTTCCCTCCTCCGCTCTTTTTTCTCTCCTCCTCTCTCTTTCTCTCTGTTCTCCCTTCCTCTTTTCCAATCCTCTTTCCCCCTTTTCTCTCTCCTCTCTCCCCCCTCTTTCCTCTTTTCTCTCTCCTCCTCCTTCTCCCTCTTTTCCCTCTCGCTCCCTTCCTTTCTTCCTTTCCCTCACTCCCCTTTCTCTCTCTCTTTCTCTCTCCTCTTTCTTTTCCCTCTACTCTTTCCTCTTCCCCTCCTCTCGTTCTCTTTTCTTCTCCTCTTCTCTCTCTCTCCCTCTTTCTCTTCTCTCTCCTCTGTCTCTCCTCCCTCTCTTCCTCTCCTCTTTCTCTCTCTCTCCTCTCTCACTTCTCCTCTCTCCCTCTCTCTCTCCTCTCTTTCTCGTCCTTTTATAAATAAATATATATAAATATATAGATAAATAATATATATATATAAAAATATATATATATATAAAAATATATATGTATATAAAAAAAAAAATATATATATATATATATATAATATATATATATACACATACATACATACACACACAGACACACACACATACACACACACAACACACACACACACACACCCCCACACACACACACACACACACACACACACACACACAAAACACATACATATTATTATATATATGTGGTGTGTGTGTGTGTGTGTGTGGGGTGTGTTGTGTGTTGTGTGTGTAGTTGTGTGTGTATGTACATATATAAGAATATATTACATATATTTGGTGTGGTATATATATACAAATGTGTGTGGTGTGTATATCCATACATATTAACATACACACACACCACACAATACATGCTACATACTACATAAAAACATACATAACATACATACATACGATACAAACATACATACATACATACATACATACATACACCATTACACACATACATACATGACATATTACAATATACATTATATATACCAAACATCCATATATATATATTATAAATAGGAATATATATAATATATACATACTATCAATTTACATATACATATATATGTATATTTAATTAGATAGATACTCTAATATATACATAGAATATACATAAAAATCACTTATAATGTATGTATATATATAATATATTATATACTTATCACATAGAATTTGTATATGTGTATAATTATATAATAAATTATATATATATATCTATATATATTTATATATACCAAAAACCCCCCCCCCCCCCCCCCCCCAAAAAAATAAAAAAATTGGCATAAAGATAAACACATACATTCATACATACATATACACAGGCAAAAATATATTTATACTGATTAGATCCCCATACTCTTTTTATGTTAACAGAATTTGTGTATGTTGCATTGGCACTTACAAGAGAGGCTCTGTTCAAGAGAAATTTATCCAACTTTGGACGAACAAATCTGCGGCTACATTGTGTTACAATATGGTGCGCATGGCTGCCCCAAAACCTGGTGAAGTGGTGATGGACCCCATGTGTGGTGGAGCAACAATTCCAATGGAGTATAAGAGGAAATGACTCCTCAAATGCTTATATAGCTAATACTAATCATAATATAAATAATAATAAATATATCTATATATATAATATAATATATATATATATATATAAATATATAATGTTATAATATATATATAATTTATATGAATATAAATAAATAAATATAATATTTATAGTGATGTGTGGTTAAAAGTAAATATATATATAATAAAAAAAAATATTTATTTTTATTGTGTGTGTGTGTGTGTGTGTGGTGTGGTGTGTGTGTGTGTGTGTGTGTGTTCACATCATGCTTAGATATGTGAACGAAGTGTGGTAGCCTAAATAGTATTAAGAGTGCTGCATCCTTTCACTTGCAACGCCGTTCTTGCAACACCACAGCTGCTAGCCTAGTGCGAAAAAACGGAGCAGCTCCCCCACAGTGTTTTAGCCTTGGTCCCAGGCTAAACTGTGGTGGATCTCGGCATCAGGAGCCCCAGAGTACAGACCATGGCCCACCTTGGGGTTTATGGTGCGGCTCGGTGGAGGTGGCGGGTTACCAAGCCCTCCTCCCACCAGATAACTCACACGCAGCTACAGAAATAATGATGTGCTGGGTAGGGTGCTGTCCCTCCTCCCAGCAAGTAAGGCAAGGCTTGTGGTCCCATGTGGGAGGGGCAAATATTTGGGCATAAGGAATTGGAATGAAGTTACTCTCCCGCTTGTGCCAGGTGCCTGTGTAGCATGAACCCCACAGGCGACTTTGAGCCGCCCCACCTGCCGATCCCCTTTAATTTGGGCAGTGTCGCGGGGGTGGGTAGAGATGGCATCCTCCTGAAGCGACCGCCTGAGGCTTAACCTAAGCAACTATCTGGTTAGCACTGAACAACCCATCCTGCGGCAAGAACAAGCAGTTACCTCTTGCTATCAAGGTAATTGAAAGGTTAGGAGTTGGGGTGGCTGCCCTTTTCGGAGAGTGAGGAAAACTGCTGTGATCAAGCTGGCTGCAAAATGTCTGTCACCCCCATGGCTGGGAGCTGAACCCAGAAGTGAAATGGCTTCCCCTCCCTCCGACTTTGCTAGGTCCCAACGATTTAGGATTTCTGCTCTTGGTATCCAGAATTGCAAGAGTTTACCGTAGTGCCGAGTCTGCGCACACCATAGGCTGGTATAGCTACCCAACAAGTCCACTTTAAAACCTTTAAAACTCCTTGTCCCTGCAGTGGTCACCCTATGGGGTTTCACTTGGCAGACTGAGGGAGGAGTGTGTCAATGGTTTGCCAAAACGGCAGTCCCTGATCGATTCACTAGAACTTGAAAACCTGACAGCCCCAGTTGTCCATGGATTCCTTTAAGCACGGAAACAACACTCGAATGCAGAACAGAGTCCATTGGCGTACACCCAAGGGCAAGGCAGAAATTCCCATCTCCCTTAAGACATTGGTGGCCACTGAAAGCATATCGCAATGGCTCATCTTGAAAATAGCAATCAGGACTTGCATCGCTCTTTGGTGTATAGACTTGGAAACTGCTGAGAAGGCCAAGAAACAGTTCAATCAGAAATTGTTGCTGAGGAGTTGAAGGCAATTTCATAGTAAATGACTTGTGGCCCCTGCCTACTAAGGCCCTAAGAAAACTGAACTCATCCATCCTCACAAATAACAGGCAGTCCACTCAGTGGTTAACAGATTATCTCAGATCATGATGGGGTTTGTAAATATTGGACAGAGTATTTTTAGCTGCTGTACCAGCTAGAACCCTCTAACAGTTAGCTTGGATACAAGTGTATCACAATACCTGTGTCAGACCCACCCATCAGCGAGAACCTCCTAACCCTAACAGGGGTTAGGATTGCGATATCCTAGCTGAAGTGGGGGAAAGCTGCAGGCATAAGGTGATATCCCTGGAGAAACTGCTAATAGCTGGGGTGAACCTAAGCACAGTACTTGCTGCAATCTTGACTGCCATATGGCAGTCTGATACCATTCCTCCTGACCTGTGAGGGTGTTGTCCTCTCTCTGGAAGTGGAAAGGGGATCATTGGGACTGTAACAACTACCGTGCATTACTACTGCTCAGTGTAAAGTTTTTCGCCCACAATTCTTCTGAACCTACCAAGCGCCAAGACCGTCGCACCTAGATCCTCCTGGCAAGTCCACAATAGACCGTATGCTATCACATCAAGTAATTGTGGAACTCGGTCCCCCAAGGTTACTTTGCATCGACAACGACATGACCTCAAGAAAAGCCTTATGACTGTGCATGAGAATTGCTATGGAAGCTTCTCAAGACTTAGGGGAATTCCAATATGGATTAATGGGTCCTAAAAGCAGCTATACCACCAGTACTGAAAGTGCTGTAAAGTGTGGGGGGGCCCCTGTCAAACTCTTCCCTGTTAATCATGGGTGGGCAATGCTGTGTCCCTGCACTAACACTTTTCCAACATCTGCAAGGACTGGATAATGGGCAGAGCTACTACCCAAATACAGTGAGGAGCAACACTGGGCAATATTAAGGCCCAGACCTTGACTTGCTATTATCTTGCTATCCTAATCTGAGTCCCTGTAGTCATTGGAGGCGGCTCTTGAATACATTAGCAATGATTAGAAGCCCATGGGCCTAGTTCTCCTGGACCAAGATCCAAAATCAGGACTTTGGGGGCCTGTTAGGAGCATCCGTTCAGTTAAACCATGCTTGCGGTAAGGACATTGAAGTCACAGAGAGGTTTGCATACCATGGCAGTGTAGTCATATCTCTGGGCTGTCAGACCAAGTAGTCAGAAGATGGATGGTCTGGCAGCAGGAGCCATGATCTCAATCAACAAGCTCCTTTGTGAGATGTCATTACCTATGCAGAAGGACCAAACTACATGTCCTTCAAGGCCTTGATACTGCCATTTGCTCTATGGTAGCGAAACCTGGAACGCATATCTAAGCCTTAGAGTCTCGTCTTGATGCCTTTTGTAACAAGTCTCTTCACCGAATCATGGGGAACAGTTTGGTAGACCATGTGTCCAACTGACGGCTGCACTGTGAGACTGACCATGGGACCTTTTACTTTGCATAATCTGGGATTGCCACTCAGGCGATATGGCCATGGGGAGCCCTCGGACTGGAAACGAAGGTTTATGTAGCCCATGTGCCCCCACCAGTGTTGGCCCCTTATGATGATGATGATAGTGATATGTTGTGTATATAGTGTGTGTGTGAATAATATAAATTATATAATATATAATATGATATATATATAATATATATTATAATATATATATATAATATATATATATAAAACTATATAATTAATATATTATAATATGTATATATATATAATCTATATATTTAATATAGTACAATAACTATATATTTAATTATATATAATAATCTATATATTTAATATTTAATATATATATATATATATATATATACTATAGTATATATATATATAGTATATAATATATATAATCTACATATAAAATATATATTTTATATAAAAATGTAATATTAATATAAATATAAATATATATATAAAAAGTATATGTAATATTTATATAATATATAAATATAAATATATATGAATGTATAAGTAAATATATATATATATATTTTTTTTTTATTGTGTGTGTGTGTGTGTGTGTGTGTGTGTGTGTGTGTGTGTGTGTGTGTGTTCACATCATGCTTAGGGTGATGTGAAGCGATGGTGTGGTAGCCTAAATAGTATTAAGTGCTTGCATGCCTTCTCACTTGCAACACCCACAGCTGGCTAGCCTAGTGCGAAAAACGGAGCAGCTCCCCCACAGTTTAGCCTTGTGGTCCCAGGCTAAACTGTGGGGGATCTCAGGGCAGCAGGAGGCCCCAGAGGTACAGAGCCATGGCCCACCTTGGGGTTAATGGGCGGCTCGGTGGAGGTGGGCCTTACCAGCCCTCCTCCCACCAGATAACTCACCGGCAGCTACAGAAATAAATGGATGTGCTGGGGGTAGGGGTGCTGTCCCTCCCTCCCAGCAAGTAAGGCAGGCTGTGGGTCCCATTGGGAGGGCAAATTTTGGGGCATAGGATTGGAATGAGAGTTACTCGTCCCGCTTGTGCCCAGGTGCCTGGGTTAGCATGAACCCCACAGGCGGACTTTGAGCCCCACAGCCTGCCGATCCCCTTTATTTGGGGCAGTGTCGGCGGGGGTGGTAGAGATGGCATCCTCCTGAAGCGACCGCCTGAGGCTTAACCTTAGGCAAGCTATCTGGGTAGGCACTTGGAACAACCAGTCCTTGCGGTAGAACAAGCAGTTACCTCTGCTATCAAGGGAATTGGAATGGTTAGGAGTTGGGGTGGCTGCCCTTTCGGAGGTGAGAAAACCTGGCTGTGATCAAGCTGGCTGCAAAATGTCTGTCAGCCCCCATGGCTGGGGAGCTGATCCCAGCAGTGAGAATGGCTTCCTCCTCCGGGACTTTGCTAGGTCCCAAAGATTTAGGATTTCTGGCTCTTGGTATCAGAATTGCAGAGTTTACCGTAGTGCCGAGTTCTGTGGCACCGACCATAGGCTGGTAGTAGCTACCCTACAAGTCCACTTTAAAACCTTTAAAACTCCTTGTCCCTGCAGTGGTCACCCTATGGTGTTTCACTTGGGCAGACTGAGGGAGGAGTGTGTCAATGGGTTTGCCACGGCAGTCTCTGATCGATTCACAGAACTTGAAAACCTGACAGACCCAGTTGATCCATGGGAGTCCTTTAAGCACGAAACACTCGATGCAGCACAGGAGTCCATTGGCGTACACCCAAGGGCAAGGCAGAATTCCATCTCCCTGAAGACATTGGAGGCCACTGAAGCATATCGCATGGCTCAGCTGAATAGCAATCAGGACTTGCATCGCTCTTTGGTGTATAGGACTTGGAAACTGCTGAGAAGGGACAAGAAACAGTTCATCAGAAATGTTGCTGAGGAGTTGAAGGCTATTTCTTAGTAAATGACTTTTGCCCTGCCTACTAAGCCCTAAGAAAACTGAACTCTATGCCATCCTCACAAATAACGGCAGTCCACTCAGTGGTTGAACAGATTATCTCAGATCATGTTGGGGTTTGTAAATATTGGACAGAGTATTTTGAGCTGCTGTACCAGCTAGACCCTCTAACAGTTAGCTTGGATACAAGTGGTATCACAATACCTGTGTCAGACCCACCCATCAGCGAGGAACCTCCTACCCTAACTGGGGTTAGGATTGCGATTTCCTAGCTGAAGTGTGGGAAAGCTGCAGGCATATGTGATATCCCTGATGAACTGCTAAAAGCTGTGGGTGAACCTAAGGCACAGTTCTTGCATGCAATCTTGACTGCCATATGGCAGTCTGTTACCATTCCTCCTGACCTGTTGAGGGGTGTAGTCCTCCCTCTCTGGAAGTGGAAAGGGGATCATTGGGACTGTAACAACTACCGTGGCATTACACTGCTCAGTGTAAGGTTTTCGCCCACATTCTTCTGAAACCTACCAAGGCGCCAGAGACCGTAGCACTCTAGATTCACTCCTGGCAAGTCCACAATAGACCGTATGCTAGCACTTCAAGTAATTGTGGAACTCGGTCAGGGGTTACTTGCATCGACAACGACATCGACCTCAAGAAAGCATTTGACTTGGTGCATTGAGAATTGCTATGGAAGCTTCTCAGACTTAGGGGAATTCCAATATGGATTAATGGCCTAATAGCAAGCTTATACACCAGTACTGAAAGTGCTGTAAAGTGTGGTGGGGGCCTGTCAAACTTCTTCCCTGTTAATTCAGGGGTGAGGCAAGGCTGTGTCCCTGCACTAACACTTTTCAACATCTGCATGGACTGGATAATGGGCAGAGCTACTACCCAAATTCAGTGTGGAGCAACACTGGGCAATATTAAGGTCCCAGACCTTGACTTTGCTGATGATATTGCTATCCTATCTGAGTCCCTGGAGTCATTGGTGGCGGCTCTTGATACATTTAGCAATGAGGTGAAGCCCTTGGGCCTAGAGGTCTCCTGGACCAAGACCAAAATTCAGGACTTTGGGGGCCTGTTAGGAGCATCCGTTCAGTTAATCCATGCTTGCGGTAAGGACATTGAAGTCACAGAGAGGTTTGCATACCATGGCAGTGTAGTCCATATCTCTGGGCTGTCAGACCAAGTAGTCAGTAGATGGATTGGTCTGGCAGCAGGAGCCATGAGCTCAATCAACAAGAGCCTTTGGAGATGTCAGTACCTATGCAGAAGGACCAAACTACATGTCTTCAAGGCCTTGATACTGCCAGTTTTGCTCTATGGTAGCGAAACCTGGACGCTATCTAAGCCTTAGAGTCTCGTCTTGATGCCTTTTGTAACAAGTCTCTTCACCGAATCATGGGGTACAGTTGGTAGGTCCATGTGTCCAACTGACGGCTGCACTGTGAGACTGACATGGGACCTTTTACTTTGCATAATCTGGGATTGCCAACTCAGGCTATATGGGCATGGGGGACCCTCGTGACTGGAAACGAAGGGTTGATGTAGCCATGTGCCCCCACCAGTGTTGGCCCCTTGATGATGATGATGATATGTGTATATGTTGTGTATATATGTGTGTGTGTGTATATATATATATATATATATATATATATATATATATATATATATATATATATATATATATATATATATATATATATATATAATCTATATATTTAATATATATATATATATGTATATATATATAATCTATATATTTAATATATATATATAATCTATATATTTAATATATATATATATAATCTATATATTTAATATTTATATATATATATATATATATATATATATATATATATATATATATATATATATATATATATAATCTACATATATAATATATATTTATATATATATGTAATATTTATATAATATAATTATATTTATATATATATGTATATGTAATATTTATATAATATATATATATAAATATATATATTGTGATATGTATATGTATGTATA
>NC_061852.1:16868033-16873033 GCF_019202785.1 Penaeus chinensis | reverse complement strand
AGTTTCAAAAACCAACCAGCTTACACATGGTTCAACAATATCATAAACTGTCTGTAGATGCTTTATCCAATGTCTCACCCAAAAAAAAAAAGATCAACAGCAAAAAACAATAATAAAATAATAAGAATAGTAAAAGTATAAAAATAAATCAATAAACAAAAAATGTTTATAAGGTAAATCACCTGATATTTAAACAAGATTTGTTCTTCATTCCTAGAAGGAAATAGAAAAAAATAAGTGGTAATAACACCCTTGTCACTTTTGTTAGTCAACAGATATGCATACATTTCATAACATAACCAGAAATCTTCCATAATTTTAGTAATAAATATGCTTAAAGGAATTTTCCTTTGTCAAAATTGTCTAATAAAAATGTTTCCCTCTTCCCATATCTTGATGATTAGACTAGTATCCTTTAACCCATTCCCGACGGGTCACCGCTATAGGCATCATAACAATACACTTGAAATGTGGCGTGCGGTGGCGCGCCAAAGCGCTCTGAGGCAATGATTCGGCGTGATGTATCGAATTCATGCGCTCAAAGTCGGTGCATTGCCGTGGTTCGCCAGAGTGTAGAGTTTTTTTTTAGTTTTCTACACCCGTCGTCAATGGGTTAAAAAATATATCACATATTATCTCTATTGTATAAGTAAAAAAAAGAAAAAAAAATCTCTCTCCCTCTAAAAAAATATATAAATATATTACAAAAAAAAAAAAAAAAATATATATATATAAGAGTATTCTAGTGTAAATATTTATGAATTTGGAGTTCTATTTCCGGGCTCATATTACATTCAAAATCGTTCTCTTCACACTGTGGTGACCCTGGAGCCAGCTGCGTCACTCCTTTAAAAAGGTCAGCATACATTTCCAAGTTATCATCATTATCTTCCGTACTCTGGATGTTTGTTTCTTCCTCTAGCTCTCTGTGACCTGTACCCGATTTTTTGTCTGTATGTTCTTCAACATTTATACTGTCTACTACTTTTTCATATTCCACATTCCTAACATCTTTATCTTGAATTTCACATTCCTCCAGCTTTTTCTCCTCATCCAAACATTTCTCTCTCCCTTTAGTTTCTTTACATGATCTGTCTACCACTTTATATTTACCTTCTTCACTAACTCCTTCACATTCATGTTCTCCAGTTCCACCTGCCTCTTGTTCATCATTTTCATCATTTTCTTCAGTGCCATCTGCATCTTGTTTATCATTTTCATCCTTTTCTCCAGTTCCACCTGCCTCTTGTTCATCATTTTCATCATTTTCTCCAGTGCCATCTGCCTCTTGTTCATCATTTTCATAATTTTCTCCAGTCCCACCTGCCTCTTGTTCATCATTTTCATCATTTTCTCCAGTCCCACCTGCCTCTTGTTTATCATTTTCTCCAGTCCCACCTGCCTCTTGTTCATCATTTTCATCATTTTCTCCTGTGCCATCTGCCTCTTGTTCATCATTTTCATCATTTTCTCCAGTCCCACCTGCCTCTTGTTCATTTTCATCATTTTCTCCAGTCCCACCTGCCTCTTGTTCATTTTCATCATTTTCTCCATTCCCACCTGCCTCTTGTTCATTTTCATTATTTTCTCCAGTCCCACCTGCCTCTTGTTCATTTTCATCATTTTCTCCAGTCCCACCTGCCTCTTGTTCATCATTTTCATCATGTTCTTCAGTCCCACCTGCCTCTTGTTCATCATTTTCATCATTTTCTTCAGTGCCATCTGCATCTTGTTTATCATTTTCATCCTTTTCTCCAGTTCCACCTGCCTCTTGTTCATCATTTTCATCATTTTCTTCAGTGCCATCTGCCTCTTGTTCATCATTTTCATCATTTTCTTCAGTGCCATCTGCCTCTTGTTCATCATTTTCATCATTTTCTCCAGTCCCACCTGCCTCTTGTTCATCATTTTCATCATTTTCTCCTGTGCCATCTGCTTCTTGTTCATCATTTTCATCATTTTCTCCTGTGCCATCTGCCTCTTGTTCATCATTTTCATCATTTTCTTCAGTGCCATCTACCTCTTGTTCATCATTTTCATCATTTTCTCCAGTCCCACCTGCCTCTTGTTCATCATTTTCATCATTTTCTCCAGTCCCACCTGCCTCTTGTTCATCATTTTCATCATTTTCTCCAGTCCCACCTGCCTCTTGTTCATCATTTTCATCATGTTCTTCAGTCCCACCTGCCTCTTGTTCATCATTTTCTCCAGTCCCACCTGCCTCTTGTTCATCATTTTCATCATTTTCTCCAGTGCCATCTGCCTCTTGTTCATCATTTTCATCATTTTCTCCAGTCCCACCTGCCTCTTGTTCATCATTTTCATCATGTTCTTCAGTCCCACCTGCCTCTTGTTCATAATTTTCATCATGTTCTTCAGTCCCACCTACCTCTTGTTCATCATTTTCATCATGTTCTTCAGTCCCACACATCTCTTGCTCAACATTTTCATCATCTTCATCTTCACCCACTTCTTGTTCTTCACTTTCATCATCTTCATCTTCAGTCCTACCCTCCTCTTGTTCAACATTTTCATCATGTTCTTTATTTTCATTCCTACCTAACCCTTGTTCTACCTTTTTCTTTTCTTTACATTTGCCTTTCTCTTTTGAAAGATCCTCTTCCTCCTTATAACATGTCAGACCAGTGGCATCTTTAACTCTCTTCATTTTCTTATTAGGAATTTCTGAAAAAAAAAAAACTAATTATAATTTGCAATATTTAAATATATTTTATCAGAGGGACAGGTGGGGAGGGGGAGAGGGAGAGGGAGAGGAAGAGGAAGAGGGAGAGGGAGAGGGGGAGGGTGAGGGGGAGGGGGGGAGAGAGAGAGAGAGAGAGAGAGAGAGAGAGAGAGAGAGAGAGAGAGAGAGAGAGAGAGAGAGAGAGAGAGAGAGAGAGAGAGAGAGAGAGAGAGAGGGAGAGAGAGGGAGAGAGGGAGAGAGAGAGAGAGAGAGAGAGAGAGAGAGAGAGAGAGAGAGAGAGAGGGAGGGAGGGAGGGAGGGAGGGAGGGAGAGAGGGAGGGAGGGAGGGAGGGAGGGAGGGAGGGAGGGAGGGAGAGAGAGAGAGAGAGAGAGAGAGAGAGAGAGAGAGAGAGAGAGAGAGAGAGAGAGAGAGAGAGAGAGAGAGAGAGAGAGAGAGAGAGAGAGAGAGAGAGAGAGAGAGAGAGGGGGGGGGGGGAAACAATATAATCCAGACATATCTTACACAGATTGAGCAATGCTTTACACCAATTAAAAATATTACAAATAAATAGCTGCACATGAAAGCAAAACCATGGTGGAATGTAGAACTAAAGGCCCTCTGGAAAAGGGCTTGGCAGTCTGAGAAATTTGGGGGACAAGTGAAGGAAGATAGGAAGTCACCTTGGGAAATTCAGGAATTAGGAGATGAATTCAAAGAAAGTTGGGCAAACTCTGATAGAAAAACACAAGTGGCAAATTAAGGTCAAGAAATTTATATATAATTACCCTAAATTATTTTGGGATGAGATTAACAAACTAAAACCTAAAATTAAAGATGAAATATCTATGGCGGTATGATGATCATGGTAATGTGACAACTGACCTTGCTTATGTTGTTAACAAATGGAAAAATGGCTTTGACTTCTTATTTTTACAAACCCTGCAAGACTAACTAAATGTAAAAGAAATGGATGTACAGCTTCATTCAACAGGGAAGTACTTTAACAGAAAAATTACATTAAATGAAGGTAGGAAGGTCATTGGGAAAGGCTGTAAATGGTGAAATAGACCCACTACCAAACAAGCTTTTCAAAAATAACGTTTCATTGATACTTTTGCAGGCACTCTTTGATCAGTGTTTTTATACTAGCATTACACCAAAGAAATTTGATACGGAAACCATCATTCCCATACCGAAAAATGCAGTGCAAGGTAAGAGAATTCCTCTGAACTACAGAGGTATTTCCTTGTTATCTTGTATGGGGAAAAATTTATTTCGAGAGGCCAGAGGAACAACAGAGCACTTATTTTCATTAACAACGGTGCTTCTTGGTCATCTCAAGGAGGATATGACACATTCTGCTGCTTCGTTGACTACCTTCGATAAGGTAGACAGGTGTAACTGGGAAACTATATTGGGCAATCAAATTGTGTTACCTGGAGACAACCTGTTGTGTCAGAATCAATGGCTATATTACCGATTTCTTCGAGAATAACATAGAGGTTAAACAAGGAGATCTAATGAGTGCTACTTTGTTTATTGTGTTCCTTAAAAGCCTGACTGTAGAGTTAAGAGCAAGTGGTATTGGTATCAACTTTTATGGTATTTCTCTAGTAGTATTTTTGTATGCAGATGATGTAGTTATATTTGCAAACACCAAAAATAAACTTCAAAAATTAATTGATCTCATTCATAATTGGTGTAAAAAGTGGAGGTTGTCAATTAATGCATACAAAGCGCAAATTCTACATGTGTGAAAATGACAGAAACCACAGTAAATTCATGTTCAGATATGGAGATCGCAGTGACAACAGGCCGCTTGCTTACAACTCCAAATACAAATATCTTGGTGTTGTGCTGGACGAAAATCTCAATTTTAATGTACTAGCAGATGATCTAGCAATGCAGTCGTCAGCAGCCCCAGGCTCTCTTGTCGCTAAATATTATGCAAATAACGGTATGGAATTTTAGAAGTACAAGAAGCTGTATGACGTCTGCATCTCCAAGGTGTCAGATTATAGTGCAGGGGTCAGGATGGGGCTTTACCTAAACTGGATGCTGTACATAAAAGAGCTTTAAGAACATATCTTAGCATTCATAAATACTGCCCTGTAGCTGCTCTACAAGGAGGAATGGGTTTTAAATCACCAACTGTTCGAAGAAAGATACAACATGGTTAGGCTCTGGAACCATATAATTCAGCTAGATGAAACAAGGCTTCCTCGCAAAATCTTTGAGATCGAGCACGAAAAGAAATTAAGTTAGTGTTCAGATATGCAGTCTATTTCTAATCAAATTAATAAACAAATGATTTAC
>NC_061852.1:16853033-16863033 GCF_019202785.1 Penaeus chinensis | reverse complement strand
AAGCTACATCTATTGTGTAAAGGATCTGAAAAAATGAAGAAAAATATATTTCAGATCATAATTAACCTTAACAAAAAAAAACAAAAAACACATTAGCATGTGTCAAACTGACTGACTTTGTCTACTTTATATTCATATTTTCACAATTTCTAAGAAAATAAAAGATTACCAGAAAGTTATTGGCAACATGCATACAAATTTGAAATCTAAATGAAACTTAAAATCTTCAAGTATTTGGATGCATCACTTTAACCACAGCTTAGCACTAGAGCTACATAGTCCCAAAATCCTCCAACCTCCCTAGAAAAAAAAATAATAATATTTTTGGCCTCATTACATACTGTCACAATTCATTAACCCAGTGTCTAAGAAGCTATGTTTGTTTTGCCAATTTTCTTTCTCCAAGCTAACTGTCCATCAATTCCTTTTTCAGCTACTGTTGAAGCTACTGTTCCATTCGTATTTTTAGAATGTATCGTTTTGATTTTGTGAGGATATTTAATGCTTTAGCCTCTGTTGAGCTACTATTCAATTTGTATTTTTAAAACGTATCCTTTGAATTACATTCAACTCTCAATTAAATCAAAATCTTTCTTTAGTGTTACCACTAGATTGTTCAAATTAAGTTTTACAATATTTCCTATCTCTATTCATTTAGAATTCTGTTTAAACATTATTTTCATTTATCTCTTTTCCTCACTCACCACAAGCATTGTTACAGCGAATTGCGTTTATTTTTCGTATTTGTACTTTTTTTTCCTAATTAATATTTTAAGTTTTCAGTTTGTGTGCAGTTTCCCCATGTGCTTTGACTGCATGTACTTTTTTCTATGTAGTTGACAGAAAAAGTAGTACAAAGCAGTGAATATTTCATAAAAATTACTGAAAGCTACATTCACATTGGATGCATAATTTGAGTCCCATGGAATTCCTAAAGCAGGATTTATAAATGTATTCCTTTTTTTCTGGAGTGTGATTCCAATATTTAAATATGATATTACATTTTGACATACAGATATATATACATATATATGTGTGTGTGTGTGTGTATGTGTGTGTGTGTGTGTGTGTGTGTGTGTGTGTGTGTGTGTGTGTGTGTGTGTGTGTGTGTGTGTGTGTGTGTGTGTGTGTGTGTGTGTGTGTGTATACATTTGTATATATACATATTTTTCCCCCTCCCTCTCCCCCTCTCCCTCCCTTTTTCTCTCCCTACCACTTATCCAACTCTCCCTTTCCCTCACTCCCATCCTCTCTCCTTCTCCCTCACCTCCTCACCTCCTATAACATTTACATGTCAATGATGTAATGCTAAAATTAATTAATAGGTGTTTGATGAGAATAATCGAATTTATGTTGTTTCTTTGCAAACACATATGATATATTGAATAAAGAAATATCTATACTAATACCACTATCATACAAGTAGCTAGTAATAAATATATATACATATATATATATAAAACAAAAATCCTTCATTGATTAAAATTCTATAAAGCTAAACTTGCATCCTAAAACTTGCCTTACCTTTACTCATAATGCATGTCCAATAATCTGGTAAGATAGCTGGGTCACAGTTAATCCAGCACTTTCTCCACTTATTGCATTTATCACATTGTACCCAAACATCTTCATCTATATGGTTAAGCATCTGCAGTAGGTGAATCTGCAATGAAAATAATGAGGCAAGTAGTAGTTTTTGGTAGTACTTTCTATATAGGATGTATATAGGCTACTATGAAAAATGTGATTAATCTTGTTGATGTAACAAGATAAGGAGAATGACCGAAGTCACCAAATTCTAAGACCCTTTTTCACAAATTCACATGTAAAGGGCTTTACACTAGCAATTTACTACTACAGTTTAGCTATTAAGCTGATATAGATAAGTCAAATGGGTATAATACTTTTGTAACTTGTGTAGCTCCAGTTTTATCACTTTTAGTGACAGTAAGACAAGTAAAATGGTGACAAGAAATATTTAATAAAGAGAAATATGGAAATGGTATGTAAAATACAATATATGAATACAGTCAAACCAGCATCACCAATCTGAAAGCTTTACTAAAAGGGACACCTGCAACTTCATGAAAAAAGTCATGCCCATAGAAATGTATAACACTGTAGGGCTATAACATGAAAATAAGATTTTTAAAAATGAAACTGAATGAACAAGCTGAAACCAAGCCTCTTGTAAATAAAATGATACAAATCCCATCATCACTGGCAAAATATTACAAACCAAACAACTTCAGAACAGCTCCCTTTTCACAAAAGAATCTTGAAAAAATAATACAAGTTAAATGAAGTAACACATAGGGTTATTGACCTGATATAGATAAGTCAAATGGGTATAATACTTTTGTAACTTGGGTATGTCTAATTATCTCTGAATGAAAAACTCACTGATGCCAAGCAATGGTTGATAATGTCATGACACTGCATTTTGTGGCTTGGATGACATCTTCGGAGCCTATCCATGGATCCAGGTGAAATGACTGTCAGGTCATGAAAAAATTTGGCCGAGGACAAAATGACAGCAATATGCAACCATGGAATAATTTGGCTGAGGGCTAGGGCAACAGGAATGACTTGCAATGAGAGCATAAAGTTCTTAGAAGGTTAGACTCAGTGGGCATTATTTCTATTGATAAACAAAGGAGGAATGTACAATCCATGAGTCACAGCTGGATGGGCCCTATTCCTGAAAAATGACACAAGTAACACAATGTTGCTTCTTGTTATTGTTACTGTACAGAGTTGTAGTCTACCTAGGGAGATGATATGGAGTCTGTGCAAAAAAAATAATAATAATAAAAATAAATGATAAGTCTATTACCATCTCTATTTAGCAGATCACAGGCCTTGGAAAAAAATACACATATGCAGAAAAAGAGATAATAACACTGCAAAGGGGAGGCAAGGAGTTTTGACAATGCACAAGAGTGTTCATGTGGGGCCAGGACATCACATATCCAGTCATTGCTATTTCCATTATTACTATTTTTTAATTATTTATTTATTTATTTATCTTTATCATCATCATCATCATCATCATCATTATTATCATTATCATTATCATTATCATTATCATTATTATTATCATTATCATTATCATTATCATTATCATTATCATTATCATTATCATTATCATTATCATTATCATTATTATTATTATTATTATTATTATTATTATTATTATTATTATTATTATTATTACTATTACTATTACTATTACTATTACTATTACTATTACTATTATTATTATTATTTTTACAATTATTGCTTTTACTATTATTGCTTTTACTATTATCACTTTTACTATTATTACTTTTACTGTTATTACTTTTACTATCATTACTTTTTACTATTAAAATTTTCACTATTATTATTATTATCATCATCATTTTCATCATAATTTTCATCATCTTTTCCATCATCTTTTTCATCTTCATTTTCAACATTATTATCATCACCATTATCATTATCTTTATTTACATTATTTTCATTATCATTACTATTATAATTACTATTAGCATTAGCATCATTATCATTATTATTTGAAGGGCTGTACCTCTTTCCAAACAAGTGTGTGAGTGTAGTGCACACAACATAACAGCAAGCTCAACTGTGCAAGACAAGGATACCTGCCATTCAGCACATGGGTTTGGGTGTGTCATGGCAGGAATTGAAGTTACTCTGTGTGATGTGCGGCTTGTAGGCTGGGCCTGCACCAGCACTGGTGTGTGGTGACAAGACACCATGCTTCCCCCTTTGCAATGCTATTTTGTCTAATTCTGCAAAAGCATTTCAATTATTTTGAGATTTTCCAATGTCTATATTTGCCATTTGATTTGCTTTGCTCAGATGGTAATAGACTGTTTTCCTTGCACAGACCCCATATCATATCTCTAGGTAGTCTATTACTCAGTGTAATAATATAAATAGGTAACATTTTGTTATTTGTGTCTTTTTTGTGTAACATTCAATTCTCTATAACACAAATAGGATCCTGAACATGGAAATAGTATCCTCCCTGGGGTTGGCACTCTTCCAGTCATGGCTCATGGATTGTACATTTCACACTCATTTACTGATGGGAATAATGCAAAAGCCCCTTCCTAAACACCAAATGAGTATAATCATCACCCTCCAAGAGCTTTGTGCACTTGTGGGGAGTCATTTCCATGATCCTGGCCTTCAGCCGAAATGCTCAAGACAGCAAGTTGACGCCACCCTAGCCCATAGCCAAATTTTCCCATGAAGGTATCTTCACATCACCCACCCACTCAAGCCAAATTTTTTCATAACATGATGGTCACATTATCTGGATTGTGGGGATAAAACACTAACAAAATAGAACAGGCAAATGCCAAGACTCTGTCACTACCCCAAAAAACTACAAAATATTTATAGTAGGTTAACTGAAACACAGCAGTGATAGTGAATGAAGTCATTATTTATGCTCTTTAGATATATGAATACTGTATGATGGGGTTTGTTATTCTAAGAGATACCATATACATACATACATACATACATACATACATACATAAATATATACATACATAATATATATATATATATATATATATTTAAATATATAAATATTTTTTTTTTCTTTTTCTTTTTCTTTTTTTTTACAATTCAACAGTAACTGAAACTACAGGTCATAAAAAAATCTCAAAACATAACTTAAAAGGTGATCTATGTACTTATTTTCCTTCATAAACATACCTTCCTTGGTGTGTGAGTTGAAATTGGTGTATCAGAGTCTGAATATTTACTACTCTCAGATGATCTTCTCTTACTCCATCTTGTTTTATCAGATGGAGATGGTTCTTCAGTGTCCTGATCACCCTCTAAAAAGAAACATTTAAGAGAAATTATATTTATCAAATTTCAGTAATTTCAATCTAAGTATTATATGTATACTTACATTTGTTTATAAATACAAGCACATCTGGAACTATTACTTCAGATATACCCATATGTGTTAAAGCTATTTGTTTATTACTGAAAGCAGCATTATTTGTTTATTTTCTTTATATCTATTTCATTGTGATATGTCAAGATTGTATATATCAAACTTTTGAATAAACAGAGTCAGCTCTCTTTGCCCTATAATTTCTTTTAATACAGTAAATGAAATGTATTGTGATATCTGAATCTACGGAATATGTGTTCATAAACAAATTTACTCAATCAAGAATATTATATGCAAGTGCTGCCAAAGATAAGAAGTCCTGCTGGCCACACATTCCTATTTTTAAATTTGACAATTTTAGTTTCATTTCTCATTTCACTTTCAACATTTATCTTATATACCTGCATCAAATTTGTTCTGCTAATCCACCTTAAGTTTTTGAATAAGAAACATAACCTTAGAATTAGTTAATTTAATGAACTCTTGTTACCAACCTCTCATGGAAGAAGCATAATCTTCCTGCACCTCAGATGAAGATGGTGAGGAGGACTCTTCTGACAATTCCAAATAAGGAAAGTTTTCAGAGTCTTCAAAGTGACTGCTAACAGTTAAGCTCTTGAGAGATTTTTTACCTGAAGGCTTGGATATATCATTTAAAGTATTCTCCAGCAGTGGTTCAAAAATTCTAGTTTTAATTTCAACATCCTTTGACTGTAGGGCATCACAGTCCTTTTCAGATTCATGTACAGTGTCTCCATGTTTTGCTTCTGCCATGAATTTCTTGCATTTTCCAATGTTTCTCTCCTGTCTTTTCCTCTTTTTTACTTTACATCTGAAAGCACAAAATATAAGTAATCAGGCATACATACAAATTTAGCAACCAAATCTGAAACTTGGCCCACCAAGGTATAAGCAACTTGGTATCAAAAGGTATCCTAATGTCACTTAGGATAAAAAGTAAAGTATATAAAAAAGACCTACGTAATTTTAACCCAATACCGCCAGGGTAAATTAATAAAAAATGGGGAAAATATGTGCTCATTTTCTATAGTTTTGTGAAATGTCTTTTGTGAAATGCACATAGATGGCTCTGCACATATGTACACATCATGCCCGTCGGCACTGGGTTAAATGGTAAATTTTTTATCAGCTTTACCTTAGTGTGTTAGCAATTATTGGATGAAAATGAACAATTACCACAAATAATGCCTGTTATCTACGTTTATAGCTTTTATTTCGTACCTGTTGTCTGTTTCCAAATCCTGCTGATCCTGATGACAATCGACCTGCTAAACCAAGGATAATTTGACCTTCTTATTAACCTGATACAGGATAATCAGAAAACTGCAACAACTCACAATATAACATGATGAGTTTCAAGAATATATCTTCAAAAGAATAATTACCATCAAATTTTTATGAAAAAAGCTACACAATGGTTCTTCCAGACCTATACAGCAAAAATACTATATCTAGAGCCAGCATTTAGCACTGGCCATTTAAAGGGGCATTCACACTAGTCTATTCAGTCCAGGGATCCCTTTACAGAGAGGGATACTTCCCCTGCTGTAAAGGAAACTGAGATGAAAATCCTGAAAACCACTGTGTTGGTCTTTAACCTCAGCTAGAGAGGGAAAGATGAAGCCAAAACAAAACTGTAATATAATCACTAGAAAGTTTATTACTTGCCTGTCTATACAGTGGTTATCATATCATGTTGGATATAAATTTACTGTAAAAATGAGTAATACATATAATAACTAGTAATGATGCCTCACTAAAATCTTTAAAATTATCCAGACAAAAATTCATTTGATCAAAGAATGCAAACACTCAGACCCACTTTGACATATTGAAGACACAGAGCTCACTTCAGACATTATTTACATCCTGGTGAACGAAGTGAGAGTAAATTATGGAATACTTTCCACAAATATCATGATAGCATAAATTTAAAAATAACAATAATGGATGAAATCAACAAGAAACTTTGCTTTGCATGGGGTATAATCATACAGCTGGCAAGGCTGTATCACAATCTTACTCAATTTCAGTTATACTGTTTGCTTCCTCTCAACTCTAGTTTTTATCAGTCCATAATTATGTCTCTCATACATTATTGATAGCAGGATATACTACTGGAAAGAATATTTTCAGATTTTCTCTTTCTGTTGAAATGAGGGTTATTGGTTTTATGATGTATGATAATTAACTGGACTGGTTTTAAAGTTTAGTGTCTTCTTTCTTGAAATATTTCAATCAATTTATGATGATATTCATAGAATCCACGATTATCTTCAATGGGTACTTCATCCAAGAAGTTACTGCAGACGCTTTGTTCTTTTCTGGGACAAAGTTTCTCCACAGGGGGACACGATACAGTGTCATCAATCCCGCCAAGTAGCTGACAGACACTTGGCATGGGTGTCTAGGGATCTCCAGAGAGAGAAGACTAGTGAGACCATAGATTAAGCAGTGACCTAGGGCACCACCATCTAGAGGGGGGTACCCATGGACTGTGGTGGTGTTGGATGGGTAGTGGGTACACCATCCCAAACTCACCTATGGCACCAATATGCCTATAAGAAGCTCTAACTTTATCATTACAAACAATATCACCACTCACTTAATCCTAGTCTCATTCTAGAATAAGCTGCAAGGTATTTACTATTTTAAGTTTTATATTATAACAATCTTAATAAAAACAAACACAAAAATGTCTTGATGAAATGAATGACTACTTTCTAAAAAAATATTTGTAAATACAGTTACATTTAAAAATATAAGATCTCTGATACTAATGGTTTTTTTTCTACTCACTTTTAATGCAGAGTCTAATGTGTGCTCATCTGTCAAATTTATTACACCACGAAACAGATTCTCCCATTGTTCTTCTGTCATTTTGCTTGGATTTCCATCTTTCACAGACACTCTGCCATCAGATTTCTTCTCATCCTTAGTGTGAGGAACAGAGAAACTATAACCTGGGTTTTCCTCCACCAATTTGTTGATGTTATTAATTTCTCTGTTCTCATTTTGTTCTGTCTCTGAACCTTTATTTAGTTGCACAGGTGTGTGGATGCCAACTGTGAACTGGGAAGCTCTTGATGCTACTGTGTTTGAGTCATCTATGAGTTCTTTATCAAATGCTTGTACTTTTGCTTGAAATATTTCTTCCTTGGCAGCATCTATTCTTCCTGATGCATTCACTACTGTTCTTGTGTCAGTTTGGGTATCCTGAAAGTTTTAAATCATGAAAACCTGGAGTAATCTTTACATTCAAAATGGACTTAATCAAATTCTGAAGTACTGCAACACTAATCATGATATTAATTAAGAAATTTAATTTGGCTCTACTGACAAAGAAAACAGTTCACAGAAACTACTGAAAATACAATATGATTACTGTCAAAACATTCTGATCGTCAAAATATTTCTATGCATCATATACAAGTTCAAAATCAATAATAATATCACAATACTTTTTTTCAATTTTAATCTATAATCATTAATGTATTAATATGTGTTCCTTTTCTTCCCTAGTAATTTAAATGGTTACATTTTCCGAGGTGAACATAGAGAAAACACATCCTACTTACATCATCCTTCATCAAGTCATCCTCTTTAGCATTTACATTTTTCTCATGCAGATTTGTTTCACATAATACAGGCTTCTTCATGCACTGCTGATTCCCTCCTTCATCAGTACATTTGAATTTTGATAACATTTCTTCATGTTTAGTGCAGGTTTTACTTGTATCCTTTTCTTTTATGCCTTGGAAATTATGTATAGGTTGGGTAAAGGAGCCTTTTGTCAGAGAATGCTTTTGTGTTTTTGGATTAAATCCAGCAGTTAATTTTGCATTTCTTGGGTTATGGCAATTACTGTTAATTCGACTTGTTTTTATCATCTGAGCACCTGAGCCTACAAGAGTCTTTTTTGATTTGATAGGTACTTTTCCAAATGTTGGTACTTTCTTTTTCACTGGGATAGATGCCACCTGTGGCTCACTTTGTGGTGCCTCATCCTCTTTTATCAGTAGACCTGAAGGTATACTGTAATCTTCTATTTCTGCTTGGCAGAGAGGTTGAGAAGTCAAAGTAGTAGCATCAGATTCTTCAAACATTTCAACAAAATCTGAGGATTCAGCCTCAGCCATGCTTGCCTTTTGAAAGAGGGAATGTGGCAATTTCACCTTTGGCCCCATTCTCTGAAAGGAGGGCTTGCGCACTTTGCCTGACAGAGTCTCAGGATTTTTGCTACACTTTTCTGAAATAGGTTCAACACTCATGGCAGGCCATGGCTGACTGGTCTCATGATGTGCAACCTCTTCCTTAGACATCTCTTGTTCTGAGCCACTGGCTTTGCTAGTGTTTTGAAACTGAGAACAAGCCTCTCCTGCTTTGTCTTTCAATTTATTTTGTGAAAGAATATCAATATCAATATCTTTGGCTAATTCCCAAGGACTTCTATGCTCAACTGCAACTCTGATTACTGATGCTGCAGAAACCTGATTCTCTCCAGACATCCAGGTCATTCTGAAAGACACAATTATAATTGAAGTCAGGCCTACAAGAGGCAAAGTAATACAATGCAGATTTCCATATTGCAATTTATACATGTGCAATTGCACGCACATACATAGAAGGCTAGAGTCAAAGACAAATACACATTGTTAAAGGGATTTTTGATTGTCAAGACTTTAATAAGTAAAAAAGGAGGTGATTGGGTAATGATGGGGAACTGAGCACTAATGACAGCAAGGGTATTTTGTATTTCAGAAGCATTTTCCAAGGATTTTGGAGCAAAGTGTTGCTTTTATAAATTAATTATTGCTGTAGATAGTAGATACAAGATTTGATGGTTTCAGTAAGAAATAAAGTACTATACATATTTGATTTTTTTGTTAAGATTATTAAGAATTATGCAGCAATTTAAATTTCTATACAATAAATATGATTCCTGCAATTAAGTTTTGCCACTATTTTCCTATTTGTTACTCTTTTTAAATTGTCACCATGTTTCTGACAAATGTATTACTAATTAGAATGACAATACAGTACACAGTACTGCCT
>NC_061852.1:16828033-16848033 GCF_019202785.1 Penaeus chinensis | reverse complement strand
AGAGGGAGAGGGAGGAGGAAGGAGGGAGAGGGAGAGAGAGGAGAGAGAGAGGGGGAGGGAGGAGAGAGAAGGGAGGGGGGAGGGAGGGGAGAGGGGAGAGAGGAGAGAGAGAAGGGGAGAGAGAGGGAGTGGGAGAGAGAGGAGAGAGAGAGGGGAGGAGGAGAGAAGAGAGGAGAGGAGAGGAGAGGGGAGAGGAGGGAGGGAAGGGAGGGAGAGGAAGAAGGGGGAGGGAGAGAGGAGAGAAGAGGAGAGAGAGAGGGAGGAGAGGGGAGAGAGGGAGGAGGAGGGGAGGAGGAAAGGAGGGGGGGAGAGAGAAGAAGAGGAGAGGTGGAGAGGAGGGGAAGGGAGGAGAGAGAGAGAGAGAGAGAGGAGGAGGAGGGGGGAGGAGGGAGAAGGGGGAGAGAGAGAGTAGAGAGAGGAGAGAGAGGAGGAGAGAGAGAGAGGGGAGGGAGAGGAGAGGAGAAGGAAGGAGGAGGAGGAAGGAGGAGGAGAGGGAAGAGGGAAGAGAGGAGAGAAGGGGAGAGAGGAAGGAGAGGAGAGGAGAGAGGGTGAGAAGAGAAGGGGAGGGGGAGGGGGGGGGAGGGGAGAGAAGGAGAGAAGGGAGGGAAGGAGAGGAGGAGGGGGGGGGGGAGGAGAGAGGGAGAAGGGGAGGGAAGAGGGAGAGGAGAGAGGAGGGGGGGAGGAGAGAGAGAGGGAGGAGGGGAGGGGGGGAGGGAGAGGTGGGAGGAGGGGGAGGAGAGAGGAGGAGAGAGAGGGGGGATGAGAGGAGAGGAGGAGGAGGAGTGAAGGAGGAAGAGGAGAGAGAGGAGAGGGGAGAGGAGAGAGAGAGGAGGGGAGAGAGGGAGGAGAAGAGAGAGAGAGAGAGAGAGAGAGAGGGGAGAGAGAGATGAGAGTGAGGAGAGAGAGAGAGGAGAGAGAGAGGAGAGAGAGGAGAGAGGAGGGAGAGGAGAGGAGAGAGAGAGATGATGAGAGGAGGATGAGAGGAGAGAGGAGAGGGAGGGATGAGGAGAGAGGAGAGAGAGAAGAGAGAGAGTGAGAGAGAGGAGATGAGAGGAGGAGAGAGAGAGGAGGAGAGAGAGAGAGAGAGGAGAGATGAGAGAGAGAGAGGAGAGAGAGAGAGAGAGGGAGAAGAGAGGGGTGAGAGAGGAGTGTGAGAGAGAGAGGGAGGAGAGGAGTGGAGGGAGGGAGAGAGGGAGAGAGATGAGAGAGAGAGAGAGGAGAGAGCGAGAGAGAGGAGAGAGGAGAGGAGAGGAGAGAGATGAGGGAGGAGGAGAGGATGAGGAGAGAGAGAGGAGAGAGAGAGAGAGTAGGAGAGAGAGAGGAGGAGAAGAGAGGAAGAGAGAGAGAGAGAGGAGAGGAGGGAGAGAGGAGAGAGAGAAGGAGAGAGGAGAGAGAGAGAGAGGAGAGAGGGGAGAGAGGGAGAGAGGAGGAGAGAGGAGGGGGGGGGGGAGGAGAGGAGAGTGAGGAGAGAGGAGAGAGAAGAGAGAGAGGAGGGAAGGAGGAAGAGAGAGAGAGAGAGGAGAGGAGAGGAGATAGGAGAGTGAGAGATGAGAGAGAGGAGAGGAGATGGAGGAGGATGAGGAGGAGAGGAGAGGAGGAGGAGAGAGAGGAGAAGGAGAGGATGAGAGAGGAGAGAGTAGAGAGGAGGAGAGGAGAGAGAGAGGAAGGATAGAGAGAGGGAGAGGAGGGATGAGGAGAGAGAGAGGAGAGAGAGAGGGAAGAGAGAGAGGAGAGAGGATGGGGAGAGAGGATGAGGAGATGGGGAAAGAAGTGAGGAGGAGAGAGGGAGAGAGAGAGAGGAGAGAGAGGAGAGAGAGAGAGAGAGAGAGGGAGAGAGGAGAGAGAGATGAGGAGAGAGAGAGGAGGGAGAGAGGAGGAGAGAGAGGAGAAGGGGGAGAGGGGAGAAGAGGGAGAGGAGAGGAGGAGAGAGGGAGAGAGAGAGGAGGGGAGAGAGGAGAGGAGAGAGAGTGAGAGGGAGTGGGAGGAGGAGAGAGGAGAGGGGAGAGGAGGGGGAGGAGAGGAGAGAGGAGAGAGAGAAGGGGAGAAGAGAGAGAGAGAGGGGAGAGGGGGGGAGAGGAGAGGAGAGGGAGAGGGGGAGGGGAGGAGGGAGGGGAGGAGAAGGAGGGAGGAGAAGAGAGGGGAGGAGAGGAGAGAGGGAAGAGGAGGAGAGGAGGGGAGAGGAGGAGGAGGAGGGAAGAGAGGGGAGAGAGAGAGAGGAGGGAGGAGGAGGAGAGAGAGAGGAGAGGAGAGGAGGAGGAGAGGAGAGAGAGTAGAGAAGAGAGGAGAGAGAGAGAGAGGAGGAGAGGAGAGGAGGAGAGAGAGAGAGGAGGAGAGAGAGGATGAGAAGGAGAGAGGAGAGAGGAGAGGAGGAAGAGAGAGGAGGAGAGAGGAGAGAGAGGAGGAGGAGAGGGAGGAGAGAGAGAGAGGAAGAGGGAGAGAGAGAGGAGGGGGAAGAGAGAGGAGGGAGAGGAGAGAGGAGGGAGAGAGAGATGGAGGGAGGAGGAGAGGAGGGAGAGGGGAGGAGTGGAGAGGAGGAAGAGAGAGAGAGAGAGAGAGAGAGAGAGGAGAGAGGGGAGGAGGAGAGAGAGGGGAGGGAAGGGGAGAGAGGGGGAGGAGAGGAGGGAGAGAAGAGGGGAGGAGAGAGAGGAGGAGAGAGGAGGGGAGGAGAGGAAGAGAGGGAGAGAGAGAGAGGAGGAGGGAGAGGAGGAGAGGAGGGGGAGGAGAGGAGAGGAGAGAGAGGAGGGAGAGAGAGAGAGAGAGAGAGGGGGGAGAGAGGATGGAGGAGGAGAGAGAGAGGGGAGAGAGAGAGAGAGAGAGCGAGAGAGGAGAGAGAAGGAGGAGAGGGAAGGAGGAGAGGAGGAGAGGGGGGAGGGAGAGAGATGAGGAGGAGAGGAGGAGAGAGGAGGAGGAAGAGAGAGGGAGAGAGGAGGGGAGAGAGGGAGGAGGAGAGAGAGAGGGAGGGGAGAGGAGAGAGAGGAAGAGAGGGAGAGAGAGAGAGAGAGAGGAGGAGGAGAGGAGAGGAGAGAGGGGAGGAGGAGGAGAGGAGGGAGGGAGGAGAGGGGGAGGAGGAGAGACGAGAGAGGGAGGAGGGAGAGGAGGGGGGGGAGAAGGAAGAGGAGAGGAGAGGAGAGGAGAGGAGAGAGGGAGGAGAGAGAGGAGAGGAGAGAGAGAGAGAGGTGGAGGAGGAGGGAGAAGGAGAGAAGAGAGGAGAGAGGAGAGGGGAGGAAGGAGAGGAGAAGGAGGAGAGGGGAGGGAGGGGGGGAGAGGAGAGGGAGGAGGGAGAGGAGAGAGAGAGAGAGAGGGAGAGGAGGAGGGAGAGAGGAGAGGGAGAAGGAGGAAGAGAGGAGAGGGAGAGGAGGAGAGAGGAGGAAGAGGTAGGAAGGGAGGAAGAGGAAGGAGAGAGGGGGAGAGGAGAGGAGGAGAGAGGGGGAGGGGGGAGGGAAGAGAGAGAGGGAGAAGGGAGGAGGGGGGGAGGGGGAGGGGGGGAGGTGGGGAGAAGGAGAGAGGAGGAGAAGGAAGGAGAGGGGAGAGAGGAAGGGAGGGAGGAGGGAGAGAGGAGAGGAGGAGAGGGAAGAGAGAGGGAGAGGGAAGGAGAGAGAGGAGGAGAGGAGAGGGAGGGGAGGAGGGGGAGAGGAGGAGGAGAGAGAGAAGGAGAGGGAAGGGGAGAGAAGTGGAGAGAAGGTGGAGAGAGGTGGTGAGAGAGGAGAGAGGTGGAAGAGAGAGGTGGAGGAGAGGTGGAGAGAGCGTGGAAGAGAGAGAAGGTGGAGAAGAGGTGGAGGGAGAGAGAGGTGGAGAGAGGTGGAGAGAGGTGGAGAGAGAGAAAGGTGACGAGAGTGGAGAGAGAGAGGTGGAGAGAGGTGAGAGAGAAAGACGAGGAGAGTTGGAGAAGAGAGGAGCTGGAGAGAGAAGAGGTGGAGAGCTGGATGAGAGAGAGAGAAGCTGGGAGAGAGAGAGAGAGCTGGTGGAGAGAGCGAGTTAGAGAGAGATAGAGTAGAGAGAGAGAGAGAGATGGAAAGAGAGAGAGAGGCTATAGAGAGAGCTGGAGGAGACAGAGAGAGAGAGAGAGCTTGGAGAGAGAGCTGGAGGAGAGAGAGAGAGAGAGAGTGGAGAGAGAGGTGAGAGGAAGAGAGTGTTAGAGGAGCTGAGAGAGAAGAGATAAGCTGGAGTGGAGAGAGAGAGAGCATTGGAGAGAGAGTGAGAGAGAGATGAGAGAGAGAGCTGTGAGAGAGAGAGAGAGAGAGAGGAGCTGGACAGGAGAGAGAGACAGTGGAGAGAGAGAGAGAGCTGTGAGAGAGAGAGAGAGAGAGAAGCTGAAGAGAGAGAGAGAGAGAGAGCTGGAGAGAGAGAGAGAGCTGGAGAGAAAAGAGGAGAGAGAGCTGGAGAGAGAGAGAGAGGAGAGCTGGAGAGAGAGAGAGAGCTGGAGAGAGAGAGAGAGAGCTGGAGAGAGAGAGAGAGAGCTGGAGAGAGAGTAGGAGAGAGAGCTGGAGAGAGAGAGGGAGAGCTGGAGAGAGAGAGAGAGAGCTGGAGAGATGATAGAGAGAGAGAGGATGTGAGAGAGAGAGAGGAAGTAGAGAGAGAGAGAGAGAATGGAGGAGAGAGAGAGAAATGAGTGAGCTGGAAGAGAGAGAGAGAGATGGGAGAGAGAGACGAGAGCGGGGGAGTGAGGAGAGAGAGCTGGAGACAAAGCGAGTGAGCTGGAGAGAGAGAGAAGAGAGATGTGGGAGAAAGAGAGTGAGCTGGAGAGAGAGAGAGCTGGAGAGAGAGAGCAGCGGGAGTGGAGAGAGAGCTGGAGTGAGAGAGAGAGACTGGGGAGGAGAGAGCGGGGAGAGGAGAGAGAACAAGAGACAGCTAGAGAGAAAAGACAGAAAGAGGACAGAGGGTGGAGAGAGAGAGGGAGAGGAGGCGAGAGGGAGAGGAAGAAGGGAGGAACTCTCTAGTGGAGAATACAGGGGAGGGTGTACGGGAAGAGGAGGGAGGGAGGAGGGAGGGAGGGAGGGAGGGTGAGGGAGAGTGGAGAGAGAGAGGCGAGAGGAGGAGGGGGGAGGGGGTGGGAGGAGGTGAGGGAGAGGGAGAGGGAGAGGGAGAGGGGAGGAGGGAGAGGGAGAGGGAGAGAGAGAGAGTGGAGAGAGAGAGAGAGGAGAGAGAAGAGAGAGAGGAGGAGAGAAGGAGAGGAGTGAGAGAGAAATATATATTTATACAAATTATGGGTAATAAAGAAGAAAGGAAATAGTGCAAGTCGCGATAATTGTGGAGAATCGTTCACATTTGATATGACTACTTTTCAAATATTATCGGACATTTTTTTTTTTTTTTTTTTTTTGCAGCTTTTTTTTTTTTCTTTTTTTTTTTTTTTGCAGCTTTTTTTTTTTTCTTTTTTTTTTTTTTTGTTGTGGTCTATATATATATATATTTTGAGAGAGAGAGAGTGAGCTGGAGAGAGAGATAGAAGCCCTTGATGCCTATCCGTGCCAAGCAAAGGTATTTAAGCGACTTCCAGCTGCTCTAAACAGTATTTGTAGAAAAAATTAGTATATTGTGTGTTTGTTTATATATATATATATTTTGAGAGAGAGAGAGGTTTGAGAGAGAGAGAGTTGAAGAGAGAGAGAGAAGCCTTGATGCCTATCCGTGCCAAGCAAAGGTATTTAAGCGACTTCCAGCTGCTCTAAACAGTATTTGTAGAAAAAAATTAGTATATTGTGTGTTTGTTTATATATATATATATTTTGAGAGAGAGAGAGGTGGAGTGAGAGAGAGAGATAGAAGCCCTTGATGCCTATCCGTGCCAAGCAAAGGTATTTAAGCGACTTCCAGCTGCTCTAAACAGTATTTGTAGAAAAAATTAGTATATTGTGTGTTTGTTTATATATATATATATATTTTGAGAGAGAGAGAGGTTTTGGAGAGGAGAGAGATGAGAGGGAGAGAGAGAGTGAGAGAGAGTGAGGTTGGAGAGAGAGAGGTGGGAGAGAGAGAGGTTGGATGAGAGAGAGAGGTTGATGAGAGAGAAGAGGTGAAGAGAGAGAGAGAGCTATAGAGAGAGCTGGAGAGAGTGAGAGAGCTGGAGAGTGAGAGAGAGGGAGGGAGGAGAGAGAGAGCTGGATTGAGAGAGAGAGGAGAGAAAGAGAGAAAGAGAGAGAGCTGGAGGAGACAGAGAGAGATGAGAGAGAGAGATAGAAGCCCTTGATGCCTATCCGTGCCAAGCAAAGGTATTTAAGCGACTTCCAGCTGCTCTAAACAGTATTTGTAGAAAAAATTAGTATATTGTGTGTTTGTTTATATATATATATATATTTTGAGAGAGAGAGAGATAGAAGCCCTTGATGCCTATCCGTGCCAAGCAAAGGTATTTAAGCGACTTCCAGCTGCTCTAAACAGTATTTGTAGAAAAAAATTAGTATATTGTGTGTTTGTTTATATATATATATATTTTGAGAGAGAGAGAGATAGAAGCCCTTGATGCCTATCCGTGCCAAGCAAAGGTATTTAAGCGACTTCCAGCTGCTCTAAACAGTATTTGTAGAAAAAATTAGTATATTGTGTGTTTGTTTATATATATATATATTTTGAGAGAGAGAGAGACGAGCTGGAGAGAGAGATAGAAGCCCTTGATGCCTATCCGTGCCAAGCAAAGGTATTTAAGCGACTTCCAGCTGCTCTAAACAGTATTTGTAGAAAAAATTAGTATATTGTGTGTTTGTTTATATATATATATATATAGATATATATATATATATTTTGAGAGAGAGAGAGGGGAGAGAGAGAGATGGAGGAGAGAGAGAGATAGAAGCCCTTGATGCCTATCCGTGCCAAGCAAAGGTATTTAAGCGACTTCCAGCTGCTCTAAACAGTATTTGTAGAAAAAATTAGTATATTGTGTGTTTGTTTATATATATATATATATATATATATATATATATATACATATATATATTTTTTTTGAGAGAGAGAGAGGTTTGGAGAGAGAGAGGTTTGGAGAGAGAGAGGTTTGGAGAGAGAGAGGTTTGGAGAGAGAGAGATGGAGTAGAGAGAGAGAGAGAGGAGAGAGAGGAGTGATAGGAGAAGAGAGAGAGAGCGTGTGAGAGTGTGCGAGAGGAGTAGAGTAGTGAGTGAAGTGAGAGAGAGTAGAGCGAGATGGGGGGAGAGAGAGAGAGCGAGAGAGAGAGAGAGTGAAGAGAGTGGAGGAGAGAGAGGAGCAGATGAGAGAGAGGAGAGTGAGAGAGAGAGAGAGAGAGGTGTTAGACAGAGTGAGGACAGAGAGAAAACGTACATCTGTTTAATGTGAATAGGACTGCGGAGGGGATCTCATCTGTGCGCATGCACATTTCACGTCAGCTGATTCGAGTTTCATGAATTATGCCCTTCACTCATTCAGATACCATGCAGCTTACTTCACCAGGGTCCAGCTAGGTCAAAATAATTCAAGTCCAACCCCCAAACTGAACACACGTATAATCGTCAACTCTTGTCTTACCCCAGGGGCGGCAATCGCTTCATCACCGCCTCCCAAATTGCGATCAGTAGAATAATATGTTCAACCATACTAAATAGACTAGTGTGACCGCCCCTTCATTGGCTGTGGGGAAACCTGCTGAGTTCCCTCACTCGCAGCGGAGGAAGTCCTGATGATCAAAATCAGTCACGTTCTCACTGAGGGATATGCTGTATTCTGGTCCCTCCACACCATATGAGGGATATGCTGTATTCTGGTCCCTCCACACCATATGAGTGTTCCCATTCATTAGTGGTTGAGAGGTCCCAGATCACTTACCCCCTGGATGACCAAGCCACCCGACCGGAACCTCACAAACCAATGCATCAGACCCAGACTGGGGGTACCAGTCCTCAGCGGACCGGCAGGGCTCGTAATCGTGGTCCTCACCGCTTTGTTGGGGCTCACATCAACATCAGGGAAGACTATCCATATCCTCTCGGACATCACAGTGGCGGTTCATTTTATAAACAGACCATGTTCTTCGAGTCCTCCCCCTCCCTCTTCAGTCTGTTGCCTAATGAGGACCTTGGCGCTTCACCTGACGGCAACTCAAGAGGCAGGGTAGAAGAACTTATCCATCCATTACCGGTGGATTGGACTGTCGGAATGGATCGGCTTTCAGCAGGTGGTTCTCTTTGCCTCCTGCCACAATAATGTCGACAGCTTCTTGGCAAGACCAGGGGTGATGCTGGGAAGCAGTCCGAACACCACAAAATAGCTTGAAGAGTATTTGAGAGACGGTCACTATGTTTCCGGTAATTGTGCTGCTGAGGAATTCGGCTCCAGCCAAGTGCTATTGAACGTTCCTTGATAGAAGTTTCGACCAGGGCCCCACACCTTGCTCTGTTGGATCCTTACCCCCTCCTAAAGGGATATTTCATTTCATGATATTTCGACGACTTCACACTACCAGCAATCGTGGCGAATGACTTCATCAGTGACCACCGTGACTTCTTGCAGTAGTTACTCAAGGCACATCTGATGGTTCTTGTGCTTGTTTCGTGGGTCTTCCCCCCTCTCTACCCTCTTCACTACCATACTACCCTCTAGTACTGTTCACCCTGTAACTTTACCTTAATCATTAACTCATTCTTAACCCTTTTCTCTACGATACTTTATCGTAATGCTATATGACCTTTGATGTCATATAGCACTTCTTTACCTGGGGCTTTGCCCCCAAGCCTCATGCTATCACTATATTCTGAATACGCTGCTAATGATCTTAGATGTTAACGTGGCACAAATTTTTCAATAAATGTACTGGTATGTATATATATGTGTGTGTGTGTGTGTGTATGTGTGTGTGTGTGTGTGTGTGTGTGTTGGAGGCGAAAAGATGCCCAATGAATGGAGGAAAAGCATATTGGTACCAATTTTCAAGAACAAAGGCGATGCACAAAGTTGTAATAAATACCGTGGCATAAAGCTAATTAGCATGAAGCTTTGGGAAAGAACTCTGGAAGCTAGTTTAGAAATGAAGTAGTAATCAGTGATCAGCAGTCTGGCTTCTTGCCACGTAAAACTGCTATTGATGCGTTGTTTGCATCGAGAATGCTGACGGAGAAATATAGAGTGGGACAGAAAGTAATGATGAGGGACTGACTGACGGATGAGATTAAACAGGAGATACCTTAGACGATGGTGCTCGTGGATGATATATCCATCTGCAGCAAGAGGAGATAGCAGGTGGAGGAATGCACTGGAGGAAAGAGGGATGGAAGTCAGAAGGATCAAGTCGGAATACATGTGCGTAAATGAGGGGGTTGATAGAGGAGGTGAGGATGCAAGGACTAGAAGTGACAAAGGTAAAATTCAAATACCTAAGCTCAACTGTCCAGAGTAAAGAGGATTGCAGCATTGAGGTGAAGAATAGGGTGCAGACAGACTGCAACGATTGGCTAATGAATAAAACAAATAAATGTATTAGATATCAAGATCATATAGCACTATGGCATAGTAAAGTGGCGAAAAGGATTAGGAATGAGTTAATGATTAGGGTAAAATGTGTAAGAAGTTAGAGGTTAAACAGTATTAGAGGGCAGACTGGAAGTGAAAAGGGTAGAGAGGGTGGAAGCGGATGGGGTAGTGCAGGGGTTCCCAAACTGGGGTACATGTACCCCCAGGGGTACATTTGCACGTTTCAGGGGGTACATTTGGTCTGAAGGAAACAATTACTTGCACAATACATGGTGTTGTAATCTGCACTCAGATTGCACTTTTCTCATTTTCTTTGTGTTGATTAGCACCACCTTTATTGAAATTTCTTGGGTGTAAGGTAATACCATTTGTTTTTACTATTATAAACCTCACATGGCTTGATCTGCAGTGTAGATCTGTAGGACTACCTGTACCAATCTAGGTATCAAATCAAAATACAGATCAAAACTCAACACACCTGAACATGATCTTCGTTGTGCAATTGCTAAAGTTTCCCCTCGTATCAGTGAGCTTGTTGCTAAAAAACATGCTCACCCATCTCACTAGTTCTGTTTAGATTTGGTTACAATTGTTATCAATAATTCTGTCTCCATACTAGAGTGCATTAACATTTTTTTCCCTGTTTCTGCCTTATCTGCAGGACTGAATGTGTGTTGAATTGGTAGTGATCCATTTATGTTGAGTTAGTGCGATGCATTAAAATAAGAATACCTGAGTTTTGTTCATTAATGTTTTGGATAATAATAATAAAAAGGTATGTATTGTATGTGCTGGATCAAAATATCAGTTACCTTAGTAATTGCTTTATTTCTGTTTTCATCATTTAAGATGCCTATGTAATCTAAACATGCAGACTTAAATAATTAAAATATTAAAATGTCCTTTTTTACTATTAAGCTTATTTTTTAGTGTTAGGGGTACATGGGAACCTATAAAAAGCCTAAGGGGTACTGAGGAACAAAAAGTTTGGGAACCCCTGGGGTAGTATAAGGTAAAGGTTGTTAGAAGGGGAAGGAGTGACGGAAGTAGGGCAAATAAACGGATGGAGAAAGGATATCGGCTAGAGTGAATGGAAAAATTTATAAGAGAGTGGTGAGGCCGGCATTTTTTATGGGCTGAAAACGGTTCTAGGAGTTGAGACCGCTGAGTCAAGATGTTGAGATTTTCTCTAGGAGCGACGAGGAAAGATACGATTGGGAACGACTACATAAGAGGGACAGTCAGGAGGAATAGTAAGAGAGGCAAGACCGGTGGTTTGGCCATGCTCTGCGGAGCGACGTGCAGGACATCGGTAGAAGAAGGCTGAGGATGGAGTTACCAGCCAAGAGAAAAAGAGGAAGACCAAGAAGAAGGATCATGGGTGTATTTAGAGAGAACATGCAGGAGGTCGGAGTGACAGAGGATATGGCTGAGGATAGAATAAACTGGAAAACGAGAATCCGCTGTGGCGACCCCTAAGTGGGAGCAGCCGAAAGGGTATAAGGATAACCATAAGAATTTTCATGTATAATGCCACTGGTCAAGGTAGTCATGGGTTAGGCAAACATTCTCTGTTAGTCTGTCTGCTCTGACACACACACACACACACACACACACACACACACACACACACACACACACACACACACACACACACACACACACACACACACACACACACACACACACACACACACACACACACACACACACAAATACAGATTGCATTAGGATTACCTAATTGAATTAGTTGTATTGTTTTCCATTGCTTTATCCCAAAGTGATAAGATATTTTGCACTTATAAAGGATATATACAGCAGCTAGAGCGTCTGATTGTAAGGTTCTAAGAGGGTATTCATAAAAAAAAGGATTTTTGTCTTGTATAGTTGCACAGTCTTCCGTTGCTTTATCCCTAAACGAAAATATATATTGCACTTATTATAAAAAAAAATATGCAACGGCTAGTGTTTATCTAATTGCAGGGTTCTAGGTATTCATAAGCAAGGATTTTTGTCTTTTAGCGGTTTCCCTTCAAAGTAACAAATAGTGAATCCGTAGAAACAAATAACAACAGTGTTGATACATTCGGCGAAGAGAGATTTCGAAATTGACTTTTGTCTAAAACCCTATGAAGGAAGAGAAAAGAAGGAGAAATTGACCTCTCTCAGTTCGTAAAAGACGATGAAATAAATGGTAAACCTTCTTCAAACTTCAGGAGAAACGCAAGAGCGAGTGAGACTAAGATGCAGTTCTCGGAGGTGAGAGTTATATCCCGAGAGTTAATAAAATATGTGATACATTTTATAAATTGTTTTGACTTGACCTCTGAGTAAAAGTCTGACCTGCTGCTGAGAGCATTTCCCAGAGAGCTTTAATTCTTTAGGGAATCATCCTCTTGTCCCAAAAGCAAGGGCCATGAGACTGCCAATCGGCAAAGAACAATGATGAATGTAATTCATGATCTCGGAAGGAGCTTTTTTCGTGATTGCCGAAATGTATTAATTGTCTATTATATGTGATAATAAATCATCCAGTTGTCATAACAAAGTAAGTTACTTTAAATAAGAGCTAGGATACAATACCATAAATACAAATAAAGATGTGATTTTTCACATTAAAATTGATTCATCTGTGAAAAAAGTTCGGACAGAAGGGCCAGAATCATCATCAAGTTACCTGATCTACATTAATAATGCCAGGGAACTAGAGCATAAAGTTATTCTGGTATAAGTCCAAAATAATTCATAATGAGCCAGGAAATATTTGTTACAGATTTGGGCCTCATATTGCCTGTATCAGTTTCCATTTTGAAAAGCTTTTCCTAAAACCTTGAATAAGTGCATAAAGTAGTAAAGGAATAGATGATGATAATATTAATGTTGTCTTTGTTATCATTATTATAATTATTTCTTAGTATTATTATTTTCATTATCATTAAATAAACCACATAACTCTAAGAAATTGCTCTATTCCAAATCATCAGTAATTATTTGTAATCTATAATTTCATATATCATATTGATTATTTGGTTGATGTGTAAGTGATCATCATGCAGTTCATGATGGCTACTGCAGTTGTTAATGTTTGTGTGAATAATGTTGAGTTTGTCATTACAGTTAATGCACATACATGTAGATGTTTATCGTATCTGTTAAAGTAGCACAGTACTGCACTTTAATATAGTATTCAGTAGCTAATACAGGCACAATGTTTATTTTGCAGAGATGGGCTTTTGAAATTATGGTCCGGACAACTTTCAGTTCTCTTACTAATCAAACTTATTTAATATAGTAGAGAAATGTTTTATTTATTTTATGTCACATCCTTCATTCCTCTCTAACATTTAATTTTTCCTTTTTTTTTTGTTGTCACTGTCCTATCCACAATTAAGGGAATCCATAATGAACCATATTCATGTTGACAAATGTAGAAAAAGTATGAATTAAAATGAATATCCTCATAATACAAGAGTTGTATTTCAAATGAAGATATAATTAAAACCATTTAAATACATCTCTTGTATTGTGAAGATATCTATTCTCATTCATTGGAGTCAATAATTCCAATTTAAAAGGCAGTATTAATAATAAGCATTAAATGAGCATTCATGTAATAGCTTATGATGTCATATTGTTTGCTCCAACAGAGACTGATTGAGGAATTTCTACGAAGTAATCTCGATGATAAAAAAGTTCGCATAAGTGCAGATGCCATCAAGATGGTTGCAGAGGTATGTTTAGATGTAATAATTTTTTAGAAGGGTTACTTATTTTTTTTTATCTTTTTTTATTCAAAGGATTAGGAATCCGTTACTTAAACTGTTATGTAAGGTACATATTTGTATCTTTTGGCTTTAAACCCAATGTCAGCGGGTGGCAAGACTACAATGCCATGCCCACTGTAATGAGAAGTTTATAAGTTGTCTTTACATATAGATGGCTCTACAAGTGCTTAGTCACCAAGGAGTCAGCAATTAGTCTTATTTTTCTCATCTGTTTAGCAGATGAGATTTTCCTTCATTTTTTGAAAGCTTCATTTCTATTTATTTTAGCAGATGAGATTTTCCTTCATTTTTTGAAAGCTTCATTTCTATTTATTTTATTGTCTTTGATGTCATTAATATTTTAATAACAATTTGATAATTATAATATCAATAAGAATGATAAAAATGTCAATATTCATAGTATTGGAAAGAAAAAAATGCATTTCCTGCCAATTCAAGGAATGGGGAAATCAGGATCAGTCACTAGGGCCAACTGATAAGACTCCTTTCTGGCGAACACACGTGGAGCCATCTGTATGTAACAAAACTCACTAAAATCTAAAGGGGACAGTAAATAAACAGTCAACAATGTTCTTGATATGTATCCTGAGATTAGTACATGTTCACCAAGTATAAAACAGTTACTCGTATAGTTTTGCTGCGAAGTGATACTGTATATATGTAAGATAAAAAAGACAGTTCAAGAAGAAAAAAGAATTCAGCAATATATACCAACTTAATTACAGTTAGCAAGATTAATAGTGACAGAAGGAGCAACAAGAGCAGCTCACCAAGCAACGACAGAAGGTGCTGACACTGTTACACTTCAGCACATGGAGAAAATCCTTGCTCAATTGGTATGTCCCTGGGCAGTATGTTTAATACTAAAAAATATTAAATATTCATAATTTTTTCAAGTAATCAAATTACAATAATCCTTGGATATATATATTTAAAGAGTAATTTCTCTTTTTCCCAGATATTTAACCACAACTTTATATGTTTAATTTAGTATTTAGCATTTCTTTGTTTCTATTATATTTTCAGCTCTTGGATCTATAGTGGGGAGAAGGAATAGTAAAGAGAGCAAGTTATACCAACATTCCAGTACTGAGTAGTATTCTCATAAATTATGTGAGTTTAAGCCTACAATGGCACTTTTTTCCCATTAAAAAGGGAAATGCAAAAACAAATTGTGTATTGGAAAGGTATTTGGACATGATATAATCTCCGAAGGAAAGATCCTCTGTATTCTAATATTTGCTTCACTTCACATGGCAATAAATGACTTCCATTTAATACTGTGTTTAATTCTCATCTTAACATATTCATAGTTTCTTGTTTTTTCCCCCTTTTTTCTTAAATTTGTTCATATGTAATTATAACATTTTTGTCCCATTTTCCACTTACTTCAAAAATTAATTTCTTACTATAGCACATAAGAAATAGCAACCATTCTTATCAAAATACACATTTGAAGGTATGAAAGGAAACGTGATGTCTAAAAATATATTCTTTTTTTAATAAATATAAAGATATTTACAACAATCACTACTATATACACAACTACTAGTATTGAAAGACAAAATACATGCCACTTAATTCATAACGTGGGCATTATGATCATTTAGTTCTAAATTAATATCAAAGAATGTTTTAAAATAATATAAGTTCACTCAATTCAAATATGGTTACAAATCAGACATTACAGGCTAATGAAATTTTATAGTCAAAGAATATTATTGAGAATAGAACTAGATAACTTTGACTGTTGCATTTAATGAACTATGAATTTATTATATATTTCTCTGACTGTGCTTCCACATAATTAAAAATTTACATGCTAATATAAGGACCAATTTACATGAAGTTGAAAACAATGAAAAATAAATATATAGAAAGAACTTTTTTTATACCTTACCACCTGATCAGCTATCAAAGATGCCAATGCGGTTTAATTTCTAAATATCATAAAATAATGTCAATCTCATATATACCATTGATGCATTGAGTTGCACTTCAACTGAGTCTTGACGTCTTCCATTATATAGTTATATTATAAAACAGCCACTGGTACCAACATGAGTTATACACACACCTGAGGTCCCCAGCATTTTCATCAGAGGGACCCTATATCTTTGAATAAATTTTCTTTGTGGAATCAACATTTTTGACTATTCAGAGCCAATTTTCAACAAGGACCTCATTTACCTACTTGAAAAACATATACAACTCAGTATTTAGTTATAAATTGCAATATATATTTATTTTAATAAATTAATAAAAATTAAAGTTCTTTAGTGCTGGAACCTCTATATTTTCTACTTTGCTTAAAGGTCCTTTGTGCTACTTTCACAGGAAGTCCAGGTTTGGGAACCACTGTACTAACCATTTCTTATTTACTGCTGAATAAAAACATAATCCCATGCATTTAAACATTGATAAATCTGGGGAAACTTCATTTGCTTTACTTGTCTGCAAAATACCAATATTAGTATTAGCTTGATGAATATTACAACAAAGAGCACCTCTTTACTGTTATTGCTACCCCAAATCAACAAGCTAAATTCTCAATTCACAGCATTAATATAGAAAACTACATATACTACAGGGATTACATGTTAATTCACACAAAGTTTACCTGATTATTATGGTCTGCAATCTGATAAACAAAATTCACACCATTCCCCTATTCAATATTATGTGTACCTCATTGCTACTCATTATCACCTCTACTAACACTAACAATATTTATAGGCTTACACTCAACTACCTAATACAAGAACTCGTCACAAAAATAACAGTATCATTGTTCAGTACATGTTTACTTCAGAAAAGAGTGTAAAGATACCTAAAACTTCCCTCTACTGAGCTGAAAACAAATGAAACTACAGACAGCTTGTATTAAAAGAGAATTCTCTTGACAAGGGAATTCTACGTACTTAGAAAGGAAAGATGAGCCAAAACTTTTGTAATTCCATACTCCTTGTATCAGAGATTTGTACTTCAATCTGAAAGAACTTTCCTGGCAATGAGGAGTCTCATAACCTCATTGGTCCCCTCAAGGATCATGTGTACTCGGGTATCACGCAGGTACTGCTGGACGCTGTAATCCTTTAGGTACCCATAGCCACCATGTAACTGCAAGGCTTCATTAATAATCTGTCAAAGTAGAAGGTTTAGTTATTTCTTTCTTCTCTTTTCCTTTGGGCAAATTTATATCCATTGACAATTATGAAATACATTTCATCAGTATGTATGGTTATTTTTATCACACTTATGCAAATAATATCTGTTGGAGTCGACAACATTTTTCAAATCAGAATAAGTGTTTTTATTCAACCCAAAGAGACCGCACTGTTTATATATATAATTATTTGCACCTTCAAACTAAATTATTCAATTGACGATCAGCTTTTAGAAATTTGTGGCCTGTTTTTCCCACCTCTATTTTGATGTATAATGCAGTAGTGAGTGTGAGCACAATTTTTCTATAGAGGGAAAATGCACTTATCCACACAGCAGCATTGCACTTCAAATAATTATCACCACCAACCTGTCAACCTACCATAAATCATCAGTATCAAATTGTGAAATGATCCTTTGCCTCAAAGAGAGAGAAAGAGAGAGAGAGAGAGAGAGAGAGAGAGAGAGAGAGAGAGAGAGAGAGAGAGAGAGAGAGAGAGAGAGAGAGAGAGAGAGAGAGAGAGAAAGAGAAAGAGAAAGAGAAAGAGAAAGAGAGAAAGAGAGAGAGAGAGAGAGAGAGAGAGAGAGAGAGAGAGAGAAAGAGAGGGAGAGGGAGAGGGAGAGGGAGAGGGAGAGGGAGAGGGAGAGGGAGAGGGAGAGGGAGAGGGAGAGGGAGAGGGAGAGGGAGAGAGAGAAAGAGAGGGAGAGGGAGGGAGGGAGGGGGAGGGGAGGGGGAGGGGGAGAAAGAGAGAAAGAGAGAAAGAGAGAAAGAGAGAGAGAGAGAGAGAGAGAGAGAGAGAGAGAGAGAGAGAGAGAGAGAGAGAGAGAGAGAGATATCCCCATCCTGACTACCTGCTAACTCACTGGGCCTTCTTGTGTCTGGTGGCTTCTATGACCTAATCTTACCTCTCTCCAATCCCTGGCCTGCTTTTCCATCTCCTATTCCTTAAAGTAGCCTCCTGGCACAGCAAGGCAGCTCACAAAATTATATTTTCTCTTTGTGTTTTATGCTTATTTACCTATATAACTAGACTTTTTTACTGCCTTCTAAATTATCATGATTATATGTTTAATAACATGTTTTGTAAATTTTCCCCCTTTTCACTAATATACAAGATTTATTTTTTGATGCTTCACTGTTTGATAACTATTTAGCATGATACTGATGTGTAAAAAAATCAAACACAAACCACAAATTTACTGTTTTTAAAAAAATGAATTTTAAATTAATTGTAGCTCAGAGACAAGGGATTATATAAGGATTTATTTGAAAAATCTTTTATGACAACCCTATTAAGCATATCATTTGTGACATGTTTTCATTGCCTGTAATTAATAGAAACATTATATTTACTGGCTTTTCTACTTCAATGACCTACAAGTGTTACACTACTCACATTAAAGCATTTTTCTGTTGCATAATACTTTGCCATTGAGCAAAGTGGTACTGTGTCAAGGTCATCGTTATCCAAAGCCTTGGCAGCATTGCGCACCAAGAGCCTTGATGCCACTAACTCTGTAGCCATCTCAGCAAGTCGAAACTGGCTATTCTAAAAGAGAGAGTTATAGGCTATTCAAGCAATTTTAGTTTCATCCTTAATTAAACTATAATCTTCAGCTATATAATACTTATAGCAGCTGGAAGCTTTCATACTGTTCATGAATATATACACACTGAATACTGAGTACCCTCACAAGAAAAAAAATTATTTTACAATATTAACCCAATGCTGCCTGGGAAATTAAGATAAAATGGGGAAAATGCTGTGCTCATTTCTTATATTTTTGTGAAATGTCTCTGCACATAGATGGCTCTGCTAGTGCTTAGCCACAAAGGAGTCAATTAGTAGACCTTGTGCCTTACCTGATTTCACCTTTCCTTGAACTGGCAGGAAAAACATATTTTTTACTAGTGCTATGAATATCAATGGTGTATTTTTATATTTTCGTAAATCAAGTAAAAAGGCAAATGGGCAAGACAGGCAGTACTCGTAATGGGCTCATTGGTGACTTAATACAAGTGTAGCCATCTATGTGTAAAAACTCACAATCGGCATTGGGTTAATCAAGATTCCTGCAAAATATATTTCACTTGTAGTAATACTTTTTATTTGAAATAACAGATTAATTATTCTTGAAATGAATACCAATATAATCTCCATATTACCTGGAAACTTGCTAAGGGCTTTCCAAACTGCTTCCGCACTTTCACATGATCAATTGCCGCTTGTAAGCTTGCCTGAGCAGCACCCAAGGAACAGGAGGCTGCAGTAAGTAAAATCAATCTATCACCAAAGACGTTTGGAACACATAAGGCATGTATCTTGGGATGTATCACAATTCAGTTATTAGAAATAAAATAACAGTTTACTTTATCAAAGAAACTTACCAATATTAATACGACCTCCATTTAGACCCCTCATTGCAATGTTGAAACCCTGACCTTCATTTCCAATAATGTTTGTGGCTGGCACTCTACAATCCTCAAAAATTACCATCCTTGTTGGTTGCGAATTCCATCCTACCTTTTTCTCTTTTTTGCCGAAATTCAAACCTGCACAATATAAGTTTATTAACAAAAGAAAAAGACTTAGGATATAAAATCTTACACCTAAAGAAGATTAAAATTAAGACAATAACATTTTCTTGCTTCTCAAAAGGTCTTATGCAATTCTTTAACCTATCAAAGTCAACCTTCCATTTTGAAACTTGCCTTCATCTTTTATAAATAATATAGCTTCATTTTAAGCCTCATAATCTGTATTAAGTATACATGCAAGGTGACAAATGGATTTTACTAAAAGTTCAAATGTTTTGAGGAAGGGAGAGTAGAGACAATAATACCACCACAAGGGAGAGAGAAGGAGCAAGTTTTTTGATGGGCAATATTTTCACAAGGAGCAAGATAATCAAATGGGATTTTGTAGTTTGGTACTCCAAATACACTAGTTCTAAAGATATTAGTAACTATATTTCTGTTAGTAATTTGGGACTTTAAACATGGTACTGTTAATTAAGCCAGACTGGCTCGTCATAGTATTGATATTATTCAGTTTATTATCTTAACATTATTGAGAGTGTGGTGCCATCACACAACTAGTTACTTATTTCAGTTTCATATCAAACAATAAAATATTTTTATTCAGAATAATTCCACAGATATATTTTCAATTTGCAAAGTCTTAGAATTTTTATGGAATTTTCTTCACGTAATAGTGCCTAATGATCCCCTTTCTTGCACCGATTCTATCAAAAGGCCTTTGCTTCTGAAGTGTTTCTTTCTTGAACCATATTCATGTTAACAAATGTAGAAAAGGTATGAATGAGAGTGAATATCTTACTTTTGGGATACAGGAAGTCATCCTTTTAATTAATGTCTTCCTGGGAATTTGTCCCACAGTTGTGTAAAATTATTGTGTATTTGCCTCCTGGTATCTAGGCTTATATGTACAAATATTTGTTCCCAACTTTTCACATTTTTTTAGGACACTGAGATCCAACTTAAATGCATTTCATCCTATTGAATCCTGAAATGGCAAATCATTAAGGTAGGTGCCCAAATGTACATCTCATCAAGATTACTTCAATAATGATAATTACCAGGTGTTCCTTTCTCCACTAACACACAGGAGATGCCT
>NC_061852.1:16808033-16818033 GCF_019202785.1 Penaeus chinensis | reverse complement strand
GAGAGTGAGAGGAAGAGGGGTAGGAGGAACTTGAGGAGGGGTATGGATATCGACAAATAATTTGAATGTTCAGCGAATAGGAATCAAGATTGGAGGGTGGATGGAGGAGTGGAGCGCTCTTCTGGGTCATGTTAAGAAGTTTTGGAGGTCTTCAAGAGTTTTTGAAAGGAAACTTGGTTGAGGTCTGAGAAACGTTTTTTTTTTTTTTTTTTTTTTTTGTGAGGAGTAGATAGACGTCCGAAGAGCAGAGGAAAAGGTGGATGTAGAACAGGGTGGGTAGATGGGGTGGAACGTTTAGATTGCCTAGTGCAACAGGTATTTATTGAACATTTTCGGCCGCGTCAATATCTAAGGTTATCAGCGGCGTATTCAAAATATAGCGAAAGGATGGGGCTTGGGGATAAGTTTTTATTAAAGGTCTAAGGTCATTCAAATATAGTAATAGGGTGGGACTTGGGGATGAATGGTTAATGGTTAAAAGCAAAACAAATGTGCTAGACATCTAAGGTCATGTAGCACTATAGTAAATATTAGTAAAGGGTGGTTGAGTTAGTGATTAGTTGTCAAAGCTGGGCAAAGGAATTGGTGAGTGAATGGGTTAAGGTCGGGTGAGGTAATGTAAATGGGTTATATTAAGTGAAGGGTATATATGTGTTTGATGAAGGAAAACAGGTTGTCAAAGCAGAAAGTGTGAGATTCTGTAAGGATGTCTGATAGGTTGGGTGGTTGGAGGATAGGTGGGGGAAAGTAGAGGTACGGGCTGCTTCAAAACGTGGGTATGACAATAGAATGTGTGGGACTGAAAGAACATTACATAAGGAACATAGGGGTGGATTGGATTGTGACATCAGATAGGAGTGTGTTAGACGGGTGTGGCCAATGCGTAAGCGGGCGAGAGCCGTCTCCCAACGTCTGTTCCGATGAAATGGAGCTGACCAGGAGGAGATTGATAGTTTTACAGTATGTAATTTATTAGTGTGGAGACTTGACCAAAAAGATTGCCACCGATTATACAAGAAGGTCTTAAAGTGTGGGTAATAATCCGTGGCTGGGATATGTGAGAAACGTGGTTGGTATGATGTGGATATAGCGGCGTAGCGTGCTAGAGTATCTGCCTGTTCATTGCCGGGGATTCCAACGTGGCTGGGCACCCAGCAAAATTTGATTGTTTTATGGCGTATGGACAAGTGAACAACCAGTTCTGGATCTTACAAACAAGGGGGTTGGTCGTGTGTATTGACTTTATGAGAGTTAGTGAGTTACGGGAGTCAATAAAAAAAAAATGTGAAAGAGGAAGAGGAGAGGTAGTATATGTGTTTTAAGGCAAAAAGGAGTGCATACAGTTCTGTATTAAGGACACTGGATTCAGGAGGGAGGGGGTATTTGAAAGTACGAGTTGGGAAGGTTACTGTAAAACCAGCACTGGATGTGGATTTGGAGCCGTCAGTGTAAACGTGAATACTGGAAGAATGAGTGGAGAAAGGGTCAAGGAAATGGGTGAAAAGGACAGCAGGAGGAATATTTGATTTTGGTGGGTCAGGGAAAACAGAGGAGCAAATACGGGGGTAAGGTATAAGCCATGGAGGGACAGAATGGACAGGGTCGGAGATGGGGAAAAGGGGAATGGGAGAGGAGGGTATCCATGCGAGTGGAGAAAGGAGTAGGTAAACGTGGAGAAGAAGCAGAGGTAGGAAGTAGGAAGGGTACGGCGTCGAGAGAGAGATGGTATGCCTGATTCGGTGCACAGGCTCTCAACTGGAGAGGAGCGGAAGGCACCTAGGGCTAAGCGAAGACCACGATGATGGATTGTATCAAGATGAGCAAGGAGAGAAGTTGAGGCAGAGGAGTAGATATGGCATCCATAATCGAGAGTGGAGAGGATCAAGGTAACATGAAGATGAAGGAGAGTTTTTCGATCTGAGCCCTAGGATATATGGGATAGGGTTTGTAAGATTCGGAGACGGCGGCGGGCTTTTTCTTTAATGTAAAGGATATGGTCTCGCCAGGACAGTTTTTAGTAAAAAATAACGCCTAGGAATTTGCCAGAGGAACGGTATTGGAGTGGAGTGCTATATAAGAAGAATGGAGGCTGGGGACCTACACGTGCGCGAGAGAAAAGGATGGAGAAAGATTTGGAGGTAGAAAAGCGGAAGCCATGGTTTGTGGCCCAGGAAGATACTGATGATATTGCAGACTGATGAAATTGGTAGAGATTTGGAATGGATGTGCCACAGGCATAGATGTTTAAATCATCAACATATAGTGATGACCGGGATCCTGGTGGTAGAACTGAGACTGTCATTTACATCAAGAAGGAATAAAGTGGTACTGAGCACACTACATTGTGGGACGCCTTCAATTTGAGGAAAGAAAGATGATGTGGCAGAGGCAATTTTGACCTGGAAAATGCGTTGGGAGAGGAAAGACTATGGTACCGCCATGTACTATCATGTTTTCTGTTTCTAGGTCAAAGAATATATTTAGCACGGATTCATGGCGTGCAAATGCGGATGTAATATATGTCTCAAAATGAGCAAGGGGGTCAGCTGTGCTTCGGGCACGGCGGAAACCAAACTGGGAAGGAGAGAGAAGATTGTGAGATTCAAGATACCACATTAAGCGAAAGTTAACCATTCGCTCTAGTAGTTTGCATAAGCAGCTAGTTAGTGCGATGGGGCGATAGTCTTGAGGGAAGTTACCCGATTTATTGGGTTTCAGGAAGGGAAGGATAAGAGCTTCTCGCCAATGAGAAGGAAAATTTCCTTATGTCCATATGTGGTTGTAAATTGTTAATAGGAAGGATAAGAAGGAAGATGGGAGTTGTCGGAGCATACGGTAGTGAATACCGTCAGGGCCTTCATGAGTGCTGCGGCACGATTGTAGGGCAGCACTGAGTTCAGAGGAAGAAAAGGGAGCATTATAGGACTCTGCGGAGGATAGGGTGAAGATAATGGGGGATACGTTCCCTGATGGTCTTAACAGAAGAGAAGTGTGGAGAAAGGTGAGAACCACTACTGACCTGGCTGAAATAATCACCCAGTTCATTAGCGACTTCGGGAGGATCAGAGATGAGGGTATCTCGAATATGGATGATGGGGGGGGGATGTTTGCCTGATTGTTTATGGATCCGGCGCCAAACATTTGAGATAGATGTAGAGGATGTAATTGAGGAAACAATTTCGCCAGCTACTTGTTTTACTATTTCGGATTGTACGACGAGGACAGGCGGACGCTCTTTTAAAGGAGATAAGAGCTGATAGTTGATTTGGGGTACTTCGTTTGTAGTGGTAACTGTTCCAGGCTGCACGTTTTAAGCGAAGTGCTTTAGTGCAATCAGAATTCCACCATGGAACACATTTGGAGGTATAAGCTCTTGAGGTTCGAGAATAACTGTATGGGCAGCTCTTAGGACTATAGTTGTGAAATATTGTATCATTTCTAAAATGGATGGATATGAATAGCAGAGAGTGAAGTGAAAGTACGCCAGTCGGCTCTGTCATAGCACCAGTGTGGGGAGTTAGGAAGTGATACATATGAAGTAAGAGAAAGGAGAACTGGAAAGTGGTCGCTATAGGGAAAGTGGTCTAGAACTGACCAGTGGAAATCTAAATTAAGAGAAGGGGGGCATAGAGGTGTCAATGCATGAAAAAGACTGCGTGCGTGTATCAGTGTGTGGGGGCGATCTGAATTTAGAATAATGTCACTTGTGCAGAGGAAGCGCTCTAGAGCTCAGCCACGGGAGTCACCCCAAAGAGTGTGGCGGCAGTTAAAATCACCTACTATGAGGAAAGGTGATTGAAGTTGGGAAATTAGGTTTTCTAAAGCAACAAAGTTAATGGGGTGGGAAGGGGAGAAGTAGACTGAAATCACTGTGATGCAGCGGCGAAGAAAGATACGAACAACTGTGCAAGGGACAGTGGTTTGAAAGAGAGGTATGACAAAGGGTTTTCTGGTTGATCAGTATGGACGAGACAAAGGGAGTGTGGGGAAGAGACAAAATGGTAATTGGGGATTGGTATTGGAGGAATGTGTAAGAAAAAATATAAAAGATAGTGATCTCTAGAAAAATATACAGATTATGAGATAAAATGACATTGTAAGCATGTATGCACACTAGATTAACTTTATTTTCACTTTAGTAACATGGCATGTAAAGCTAATCCCCCCCCCCCCATCTTTATATTACATGAATGCACTACAGCTGTAAGTAGTAAAATAATACTTATTGCTTATTTCACAGTAAATTGGGATTTATCTTGGCAATTTGTAGTTAACCAAATGCAAAAAACATTTTCATGTATTACACCCACATTAAAAAAAGGAATGGTAAGGCAGCAAATCAGCTTAGATTATCTCATGAACAAGAAAATATGGCATAATCCAGTTCAGCACATGTTCTTTGAAATTTTGTTTAATTAGTAGTTTTAGAGTTTCATTTATGCCAAGATGTCAAAATATAAATCTAGTTTCATGGATAAAATCCTTAAAGCCCAAGGTAAAAAAAAAAGACAAATTTCCTTTTTTTTTGGACTTTATTTTAATGTGGTGGCCCCGACGAGGTGCAGATTAAGGTCTTGTAGTCACCAGTCTGGTTCTCCTGAAACAAGTTAAAAGGTTTTTAGAATTTCGTTACATGAATTATGACATTTTCCACTTCCCTTATTATCAGACTCATTAAATCAGATATATTACCATCAAGGATTTTCTGGTAAAATTCTGTCATCATAAAGGGACAACAGCCATGATTGGGGATGGAGTTTCAACAAGGGCAAATACATACTTGTGTAATTTGAATGGGAGAACAAAAACCTGGTCAAAGATACTAACAACGGTAGAGAAACCTCCCAAAAACTTTAGACAACTGCTGTAAAGCCATGCCATCATAACTTCTGAATAGTGTGTGATGGACAAATAAAGGTGTTTTAGACCATCAAATTACTATGGACAGGATACAACTCAGTACAATGTGTCTCCAGCACAAAGGGTTCATGTTTAGGATCAGTTGAACAAGGCAAGACAATTTTAATTTCACTAACTGTTTATCAACTGCTTCTCATTTTCCCACATTTTGAAAAGGCTGAGGTTGAGAGCATTTAATACAATGTACTGAATTCATGTACAGTGCATGGGTGTTCATACTATACTTTAGGATAGAACTCCCAAGAGAAGATGAACCATTAAAATAGCTTAGGTTAAGAAAGATTGAAATATGTAATCTTAAAGGATTACAGAACTAAACAAAAACAAACTTGATATAAGAAGCATGCCAGCTGAAGGTTAGTGTGCAGGACTTTCCAAAAAATCATATCCATATAATCTTGCTTTAGTTCTGCAATCCAAGTGAATGAATGTCTAAAGACTGGCAATTTCCATTTCCTTCTTCAAGTCTCCTTTGGTGCCTGGCTTCACATTTAAACAAACTTACTTTAGTACTTGGATTATTTATTAATTTACCACTTTTAAAAACAAATGTGAGCCCTGTTCAGAGAAAAATGCAAGTGTCTAATGCATATTTACTATAAAATCCTTAAATGAATATCAATGACAGTTTTAGAATCCATTCCTGTTCACTTTTTCTTGTGTGTAGTATTTAAGTCTTAGTAATAGTTTTCTTTGTTTCCTACAACCTACCAGACTTGCTAGTGTACCAACTTTTTATTTCATTAATCATAACACTATTTTAAAAACTGATTATAATACAGTGCACAGGGGGAAAGAAAAAAAAATTCACTTTAGTAACAAATGGAATCTAGTATTGTAAAATCTTTGGAATGTAATAACTGTCACCACATCCCCTCCCATTCACTTTGAATACACTTGTATGCATTTCCAATAGCCAAGAAACATTAATACTTACACATCTTTGCACATCTTACTGGCCCTTGCTCTTGAAATACTCATTGACAACATCATGGGCCTGGGTCTCCTTTCCGTAGTCCTGTAGATTCAAAAAATAATTATGTACATCAAAAAAGCCACAAATAATATCTTACACGCAAGTTAGTAATCAGTCTCATTAAATCAGATTTATAGCTGTCATTGCTTTTCCTTCAGTAAGATATCATCATTTTACACAAATTTTATATATTTTGCTAATGGACTTAAATTTCGACATCGTACTTACAGTCACGACAACACAGGAGCAACCAACAACCTTGCGTGCCTTTCCTTCACGGTCGATTTTGCAGAGACCAGTCCATTCTCCCAGCATCTTGTTAGAATCAACCTTGAGGAGCCTGATCTGGTGCTCCTGGCAGAGAGCTTCAACAAGCTTTGAGTAGCCTGGCTCATCACAGTTGTTGGCCAACAAGCATAGCAGAGCTTGACGCCTGAAAATACACAATTTTGGTAACCATTTGCTAATAATTTGACTCCTATCTAGGATCCCATTACCATGACTTCTCTGTATCTTCCCATCTTTGCTCAATCTCAACTGGACATTAGGAAAGAGGTCCTGAGAGAGCATACTAGGGACGATCATTGCTCTTCCTCCCTTACACAATCCAAACCATCAATGAACAACATGAACCATCTGAAGACAATTCAGGCCATCCTAAGGTAGGAATCGTTTTGTGCAGGAGGTAATAAGATCACAGAATTACTCACTTATCAAGAGCCTTGACAGCTTCGTGGAGTCCACGTGCAAGACCATCAGCCATCAAAGCATGCTTCAGCACTTCCTGGACAGCAGTGTTTAAGTCCATGGGACCACCAGCCCCAGAGGGAACACCAACGTCTCTGGAGAAATTCACATGTGAAAATATTTACAAATACAAAAAAATTCAAATACAAAAAGAAATATCAATCTTCATATACACAAGTACAATACTGGAAGAGGGGGAGTAAATAAATGAACTTACCCTTCCACATCAGACATGCTGAACTATGGACGTCCTCCTGAAAAATATAGTATAATATTATTAGATGGGGGTAGCTAAAAAGGGGCAAAAAATTCCAAGGGGCAATAGTTCTCAAAATTCAAGTGTATCTTCCCACCTTAGCTCAATCCCAACTGAACATTAAGAAAGAGGTCCTGAGAGAGCACATTAGGGACGACCTTTGTTCTTCCTCCCTTACACAATCCAAACCATCAATGAACAACATGAACCATCTGAAGACAATTCAGGCCATCCTAAGGTAGGAATCGTTTTGTGCAGGAGGAATATTTTCTGTATGCATGAATAAGAACTTGTCCTATCTTGGGTTTTCACATGATTTGTACATTTTCTCAATAGACTATCTGAAAGAAACCGATTTTAAACAATGGTTTTGTTAAAAATCCATTTCATTACTCTTTCAGATCTTTTGGCAATGGAAAAACTTTATTCAGTAATTTTCATAACCAATACTTCCCAATAAACATTAAAACAGCTTGACCTTATTCAAAATTGTGTTGTATTTGTGTAAGATATTTCTCGGACAAGCGTATCCATATTGGCAAATATGGCATTACATTAAAAACCTTCTTATTCTTGGTATCATCTAGCTTAATTAACTAATGAGGTTCATTTTGCTACTAGAGGATACACCCTCTACAGGTTAAATAAACTACTATAAAAATACTTTACTGTTCTATCCTAAATTCTTGACAACATTCTAGCTACTATTGTTCAATGACAAGAAAATCTTTGACAAGTACTAACTACCATGGTAGTCCATATAAAAGCGAGGAACAAAGGAAGAGATAATTTTGATAAAGTGAAGGAGTTACAAGAAATATAAGGATAGTCTGAAAACTAAAGATTTTGACGACAACATAAGTAATGAAATGACATCGCAACATTCAGCAAAGGGTGTAATACTTTAGTCTTCCAGCAAGGGCTTAAAGAGCTCATTGGGCTATCCACAACTAAAAAATAAAAATTATTAACCCATATCTGCTGGGCCACGCACACTGCTATTATAACAAACTGACTTGTCACACTAGGCAAGGTTATATGTGTTACAACACACTAGAGTGAGTCGAGCGGCAAGTTCCACTACATGTAGCAGACTCCCTGGGCAAACTGCAGGACAGTTGCCAGAAACCACCCGAGTCCATGACGACCAGAGTTCTCTAATAGGGTCATTAACAGGTTAAAGTCACTATAAAAGATGCGCAATGATAAGGTCATGACATTCTTTTTCCCACAAGTATCTTCATATGGAACTTTTAAAGTCTTCACAAGTTTTGAGTTTAGACATGTCAACAGCCCCCTTAACCTGATACTGCCGGGCCACACCTAGCAGTGTCACAAACTGCTTGGTCTGCAGGGTATGGCTGTACGCCGCTGTGACGCGCCAGAGCGCTTGATGCAGCAAACTCCAGCACTCAAAGTCAGTCCGTTGCCAATAATCTCCAGTGTGTAGAATTTATATTTATTTTCTTCACCCAGCAGTGTTGGGTTAAGTTCATGAATGGGTTAATCATTACAGTACGGACACCATAGAGTATAGCAAATTAAAATTTTATTCCTATAGAGGATTAAAAGTTGCCGTCATTGGTAAAAAATTCTCTGCAGACATGAATGGTAAGGTCACAAATCTATGAAAAAGACTGGAGAGCACAGCCAACAGCCAACCAGTCAGGTGTTCGAGGGACGGAGCCTCCCTTAAACCTCCCTTCGGGCAGTGCCCAGTCATGGTAACTTAACCTTTAATGAATTATGATATGCAGTCTACTCCTTCTCACTGAACTGTTTGATAACTTCGTCACTCCAATTATCCAATAGGAATATAATTTTTAAAAAATGTAAACAATAAATTTGTTCAGTTTCGTTTCTAGAACTCAATGCAGATTGTGCAAGTCTCGTTGCAGCGAAGATTGGGAACACCTCGTTGCATTTTCAGTTTGCACAAAGCGAGACGAAGCTGACCACGACGCAGCGGGCTTCGTCCTGTGCCCGGGGCAGAGGCCACACGACTGCTGTACACAGCGTCCGGCTGCACTATTTGCTTTCATTCAGCGACCACATACTGGGAGTTAGATCAACAGAGCCTTTGTAATTACATTGGGTATTTGTGGATGCCACAACTACCGGTGCGCTCTCAAACCACCATAAACAATGTCATCGTTCGTATGTTTGCCATAGATGCTTCGTTTAAGTACGAACTACGAAATAAACACTAGTCACTTCATCTGAAGAAACTCCTGGCAATAGAATCCATCCAACCATAGTCTGCGGGATTACACTCTGACTCCCTCGAGGATAGTATCTGTCATTTACGCATTTTAACTAAAATCTAAAAACTCCCAGCACTTCTACTTTGCTTAAATGATACCGAACTAATTCAGGATCAAAATCCGAAAAATTATGTCCATATAACAACTACTAATTCACTGATGGGCGCGGATATTCCACGCTACTCACAATCGTTGGGTTAAGAAACAGCGTTACATGAATAAGGGGCGAGCGAGCGCGCACGGGGACCGAGGTAAACAACAAACAAAACACGATCGGCTTGCGCACGGCGCATTTACAGAGGGAAAATTTGGGTGTGCTGAATAAACCTTCATTCGTAACTAATTGATGTAAAGTGTAAGTAATTTTATATATTTTCACGTGGTGGGAGGGATGATATTTGACTTTATTTTAGAACCATAAGAGACCCTCTCTCTTCAGAAGAGTAAACTTCTGATACTGGCACTTTTTTAATATAGTATCTTTACATGCTTCAGGAATGTTAAGCAAAATATCCGAACTTGTTCACAAGATCTAGAAGTCTCCCCCCATTATATTTTTGGGGGTAATAGACCCTTTCAGCGATATCACACATTTTTTCTTCTTCTTAAAATGGGCTATGCACTGTAAACAGACGATTCATTGTACATTGTCGAGCATATGCAGCGAGTTTATAAAATGTGCAAATCTTGAGATTATTTGTAATCTTCTATACATCACGAAGTATGGGAATGAGTAGAAAAATATAGATTATACATCGCTTATTTTGTAAAATGTATTCTAGGCAGTTCCAGGTCTCTATTAGGGATGAGGACATACATACATGTATATGTGTATAT
>NC_061852.1:16803033-16805533 GCF_019202785.1 Penaeus chinensis | reverse complement strand
CTCGGAAATCATGAATTTGCGTCAGCTTAAGTAAATCCTTAATCTGGGAGTTATGTTGTACTTTAACAAGGAGGCTTCCATCTCGCAATTTTTTGACAAAATCAAAATCGCCGTCCACTTGACCATCAAGGACCTTTTTGATGATAAAGGGGTTCACGTTGTAAAGCGATCGATTTTCATTCACGTATTTTACATTCGCGAACCTTGCATTCTGGGTGGGGATTTTGAAAAGTGGTCTTCTCGTTTTGTCATTAGTAGGGATTCCATTGCTCGTAGTCAGATTGGCCATAGAAAGGTTATGAGTCGGGGCGACTCATGAGGAGAAGGGGTAGCCGGGGTATCATTTATGCTGGGTATCGGACCAGGTCCGGCCCCTTGTCTCAAAGCCATAGTCCTGAAGGGATTAAACTCTTAACTTTTGGTATCAACCTAACAGCAATAGCTAAGAGAGTAAGGCAGTTTTCCGTCTTCTACCCCCCCCCCCCCAGTGGAAGCCTGGTTGTGTTCTCCAGTACCATAGAGGGATCGAGTTATGTGTAGGACACCTCCTTATCGCCGAACTTGCCTAGGCAAAGGACGGTAATTCAATGCCCACCCCCATAAGCGAATACGGGAGTTCACGAGGAACTCCGGTAGGCTCACGAAGGTCACATTAAGGGGAAAATAATTCAGAACATAAGAAAAGTGCGCCCAAAGGACGCCCCAGACTACTGGACCTCCCTACCCAGGGGTCAAAGCCACAAGGGCTACCCTAGTGTAGAAGAGAGCTGCGGGTCTGAGGTGCTGACTACGCCTACTGTAGCCTCGTGTCACCTGCAAAAGCAAGAGCACTGAAGGTGCTGACAAAGCACTATAAAGTGCGCAAGGATATATAATTACAGGTATTTTACTTTATATCAGTTACTTTAGAAAACACAGAAGCAACAATGTCAAGCAAGACGAGAGGCCCCGGGCTCCAGGGTAGCATTTGTGGTACAAGACTTTGTGTTTATTGCTGCTGCGTTGTAAACAAGAGTTCATACACGAGTCGGATTCTTCCTTCCGGCTCCTCGAAATATGGGCAGAAGCTGTGATGGAACATGCATATCAGCAGCGTTGTCAATCGCTGTTTGATAGCACTGTGTGCCGAGTCCTCCTCATTTTGTCCAAGGTTCGCCTCAACGGAAAGAAGAGAGATGCTCTGAATATTTTGTAACTTGCCTATCAAATTCAATAACAGATTTTTAGTCTGGCCTGAACAGCCATATGCAAACAAGATGACATCAGTTTTACCTTCATCGACCGCAGGCTCCAGACACATCTTCAGGCATGGGCATATTTCCGATGTACTCCTTCTGCCTATTATAGTTTGTTAACTTTCTTTTATAGAATAACTTATTATATTTTTTTAAAGGAAGGTATGTGGCTTGTTGGGAGTCATGTTTTTACAGCAAAATTATCGTTGGTTTCGTTTTTTGCTTTGCCCTTCTCCTTTGTATGTTGTTGATATGGTTCTTTATTTGCTTATTTTTAAGATTTTCGCAAAAGCCTTTCGTGTGGTTGTTGAATGAGATGCCCTGAGTGCTTAATACATCACAGTGCGTACTGTGTGATGCAAATATTTCTTCATGCTCCTCCTTTAACAGATCAAACATGTTCTGCTTGTTATGGCCTGGGTACAAGTAGTCACTCTTAGAATCTAAGGGAAGGTTAAGTGGTCCCATGTTTGTAGACCTATTTACTTGATCTAGAATAGCTTATATTTTTCGGTTTTCTTCTATCAGCATTCTTTCATCCCTTCTCTTCTATCTCGATCAACAGTACCAGTCGCCTGCCGTTTACTCAAAGCTGGACACACTAGTGTTTTCCTGATATACTGAGAGTACCAAGGAATATGATTTTGCATACAGGTGTTGGTTGCCATCCTTTAAAAAGTGGTACTAACATGAATAAGATCTTGATTCGTAGTTCTTCACTATTCTTTGTTTAACATCATTTTTTGTCCACATGCCGAACGATAAATTTTTTCTGCAATTGGAAACTACCAGGCTATTTAAAAAACCTGATTAATTACTTTCCTGTCTTCTGAAAACTCGGAGCATTCTTTCCCAACTTGGCACATCTAGTATTTCTGTATCTAGGCTTTAAAATAGTTCGCGGAGACAGTTTTCCTGTCTTAGGAATAACGTAATCCTCACCTTTGGTTTACATCCATATATAACCTCTTCTCAATTTTATTTCTTTGGCAATGCGAAGCTGTTTTCCATCTTTTCTTTCTGACCTTTCCGCAACGTTCTTCAAGTAGAAGATTTTGCACTGGAGGTTAATCCGTTGGTCTTCAACTAGCAAATGTCTTTTTCTTGAACCCGTATCTTGTTGAGGAAACTTGTGATTCCATGTCTTGAAAATTATTATAGCATTAGAGTCGATTGTAAGAACATACGTTATCAGCCTGACAATGTGAAACTTGGCAGCCTTTAGCAAGAGATTATAGGACGTATGGAGGGCCTTTGACACTGTC
>NC_061852.1:16788033-16798033 GCF_019202785.1 Penaeus chinensis | reverse complement strand
CCCATGCCTCCCTGAGGCCATTCAAGACTGGCCCAAAGCCAACCTTTTATATTTTGAACACAGCTCTCACATGTTAGGAAGTGGCCAGAAGGAGGAGTTGGAGAAGAGAAAGAACAGGAAAGGGGGAGAGGAAAAGTGCAAAATTGGTTGAGCTAAGATCTGAGGTCCAAGGGAGGGGAGGTCCTCAACATTGCGCCTCAGTCTCTGTCTTCCGAGCCCTCCCATGACGACAACGAGCATGGAATTGGGAGGCCAGCAATTAAAAGAAACATTTTAACCCCCAATCCTTCTCTGCAGAATAATAATATACTGATTATAAACAAATATATTTCAACAAGAGCAAAGGCAAAGATAAAACATCCATCCTGAATATATGTTTATTGTCTGAGATTAATACACCAGAAAATATATGTTCATATATTTATATATGTATTCACTTAAGACTGGTCAAACCCATGAGAAACTTATATGGCATTGCTCACTCTTAATATATTTTAATTATGATATAATCATATCATGTCATGTCTAGTCTGCCTACCAAGTAGACTTAATATTTGCACCTAAACATGACATGCTAATCCATGGCATATAACAAAAAAAATAGTTAAGACAATTATTATATCATATTAAATATAAAAAAATGAACAGTCATTTGTAAAATGGACAACCAAGCCTTGGTAAACCCTAAAGCGACCAACTTGCCAACAGTGGGTGACACAAACTCATGTGAAAACTTAATGGCATAGATGGCAATGTTCTGATTCTGCTGTAGTAATTATGTTTTCATGACTACTAGGGCAGAAAGTCATTAACTGAAAATAATATAAGAGGGTAATATGTATAATAGTTAATTGTAATAATCTGTCATATCAGAATTAAAATCATCTTTTAGTTATTGCAATATACTTTATTTGTTTAAACATCTGACTTTTCATGTAGAAAGTACCATCAACATTGGTTCTCATTACAACAGAATTACTTTTTTTATGAGCATCATTCTCATAACAAACAGTACCTGCCCCATTCATGCTTTCTGCAATAGTTAACTATAGCAAGCAGCTACACGATAAACCACATATCCTCATCAGGATGTTTTCCAAATGGGAAGCCAAATGATCCTTCTCAGGAATCTAGAAGTTGTTCAATGCAAGGCAGACATTGTGAGCATCTATGTCTTCATGCCATTTATTCAGAAGCTTCTAAGTTTACATTCAAATATTTCCCTAGTAATATTACATCGAACAAAATCATATACTGGGCCTAATTTTGTTTAGTCTTAACAGATTACAATAGTCAGAAAAAATAATTAAATAACAAAAATTCATACTAAAATGAGTAAAAAGTGTGGTAATACCCTCTACATTTCTAATCTGTATTCCTAATCAATTTTTTGTTATTCTAATAACTAAGATTTACATACATAAGTATCAGTCTAATGCAGAGTTGGGAAGTACTGCCACTACTTTGGGACTTTAAAACTGTATTCCATGCAGTATTAGTAAAATACTGATTACTGTAACCACCAAGAAAATGGCTCTAATATTACTGGCCATGCCTCTAAAAATAGTACTAATAGAAAGAAGACTCTGCTAGATAGTATTTCCAGTACTCTTGGTTTTGCCATTAACTTTTGAGGCTGGTACGGTTAAAAGTACCCCTAATATTTTTCAAGCCATTTTCCAAGTGGATGTGCTAATTGGTACTTTTCAGTGTATAAATATATATGTGGAAGATGATTTTAAGAGTACCATACTTAACAATGTTAGAAATGATCTCCATGTCAAAACCTGCTTTGCCAGATTTATCAAATTGACCTCCCTTGTATTATACAACCTTAAACTCTCCACATTTAAGTAATTTAACTGATCATTCAGTACTTAAATGAATGTCATGTAATTTATCCAATATAAACTAAAACACTGCAATAAATGAGGTATGTCTAATACATTCATCTATTTCACTACTGCTTCACAGGACAGTTCACAATCAAACTGAAATACTACTCCAACAGAACTGTAATTCAATTCAGGATACATGTACAGTTATATTAATTATATTGTTTTACATGTTTCTGTGATTGAAGCAGATGAGAGAGATTCTTCTACTTAACTGCAGAACAAGAACCAGACTAGATACAGCTAAAAATACTATAAATCCTAAAGAGAAGATTCACACTTCTAATACTAGTCACCGTGAAACTGACGTCGTGGCCTAAAAACTGAACACTGTACATAATCATTATCTTAACAAAATTAAAGCTCAAATTAGGCCAAAAGTTTTGCAAAGCCATATAAAAAATAATTATTGCTACATTCCTATTTAGTAACTGATACTCCTATATTCTGAAAGGAGAATACTGTAGACTTATATATTGAAAAAAAGGGATATACCCACTCAACCTTAAAATAAATTCACTTTGGAAATCAGTGACATTTGAATTTGTGCATATGTGCATCATTTATTAATAAAGGGAAAAACTATACACAAGAATGCAAAGCAAAATTCAGTCAATGCCTTCTGAAGGATTAACATATTATCATACTTTACATTTTATGAATTGTAAAATAAAAAGCATAAAATGCATATGGTTAAAACTATGACTTTGGTAGTTGCTAGTGCTTGTCAGAATACACAGTTTTTGCACTATTGTCATCTTTATAAAGCCCAAACATAATCTGAGTTGTATATAAAATACTGTGTATATCAGTATCCATTTTCTCTCCATATATAACACAAAAAAAAAAAAAAATAATAATAATAAATAAAAAGAATACCTTTCACTCTAGGAAACAACTAAATACAAAAAATAAAAGATCAGCATCAACATTTTTAGCCATACAGTCTGTGAATTTGAATAATAATATTAATAACAATAATAATAAAAAAGCAAACACCTGTGCTCAATCACAATATGGACTGAGAAAACACTTAAAGTTTCCAACACCTTTCCCTTATTTCAAAAATTTTGCCACTGTTAAGTTCCAATACTGGCAATTGTTTGTACTAAGCAGTTCCCTAGGCACTTTTTCTCTTACAATACATCAAGAAGGCTTTAATATAGAGCTATAAGAGTAAAAAAAAAAAATAATAATAATAAGTAAGACCTGTGTACTTCAACATCATGAGTAAAGATTTTGTAATTTTTTCCTTTGCCATTCACGGGTAAGCACCATGAGATGCATCATAAATGGGGTTTCTCATGACATGACGAGGAGTGTTGAGGGGCGACTCTTGCGGAATTCCATAAGCAGCATTGAAAGCAGCCCTGTAGCTCTGCTGCGATGCCAAAGATGACCTTGTGGATCCTACAGTATCCTTTTGGTGTAATCTAGGACTGTCTCCCTTTGGAGGTTTCAACCCATCTTGCAGAGGAGAAATTCCACCCAATGGACCACCATCCATTTGGGTAAAAATTGTTGATACAGAGTTGGCAGCAGCTAACTGTTTGTGTCTGAAACAACAATTATTTCTATATAAATCTGTACTCGTACTATGCATATTTTGAGAATAAAATAATCTATTTTGGTTTAAAATTGTGGCCTAAGCTTCTGTTAAAAAACAGAAATGCAAACCATGATATTTGCATCAGGAAGTTCCGACACATTTATATTTATAGAAATCATATCTATTATGTCATTTTACAAATATACATAAATAACATTGAACTCACATAAAATACATAGAATTTCACTCCCCCCAATTTTTTTTTTTTAAAGAAACAATTTTCAACATCCATATTTCATTAAAACACATTGAGATGCTTCTCCTGCACAGAGATTATAATTTACAAATAAGTCATTTCCACGTAAATTGAAGGATACATTTGTGCTTAACAAAACCTGATTGAAGAACCACTTTCACGAATTTAGAAAATAGAGTAATACAGTCAGAAGAAGAAGAAGAAGAAGAAGGAGGAGGAGGAGGAGGAGGAGGAGGAGGAGGAGGAGGAGGAGGAGGAGAGAGAGAGAGAGAGAGAGAGAGAGAGAGAGAGAGAGAGAGAGAGAGAGAGAGAGAGAGAGAGAGAGAGAGAGAGAGAGAGAGAGAGAGAGAGAGAGAGAGAGAGAGAGAGAGAGAGAGAGAGAGTCAGTGGGTAAAAGTTTAAGGCCCCCAATCCCTTTCTATTTCTTCCAAGCGAATAAGGTCAGAGGAGTTAACTGAAGGGCAAAAGAATCCCAACAAAAAAATATTTTTTTCTGGTTTCAGAACAGATGGCTCCCTTAAATTAACACTGCTTAATCAGTCCAAAAGCAACAAAACAACTTGGAACCTTTACCTGAATTCCTTAGCCTGACGAGCAATGATCCTCATCTTAGGTATGAACACAAGGCCTAAGATAATTGAGGCGAGAGCTAGGAGAGCCACGCTGGTGGTGGGTGCTTCCATTGGGGCTGGAGCCATGTAGCTCATCACAGTCCACACACCAACAACAGGAGCTGATACACATGATGTTAACAATAACCATTGGCCCTGCAATGTAAAATGTGAATGTGAAATGGCCTTCACAGGATAATCTTAAGGTTACTTTTTAAAATCAGTTTATCTTTGTCTTGAGCAGTGTCATACAGTAAAATATATACACACAGTGGTATTTTATCTCCTTACCTCATTGTGGTTTCTATGGATTTTCCGGTTCAGGGTCCCAAGAACAAGAGTGATTAAAAGCAGAACAATCAAATAAATTCGAGTTGAAAGTGTGGCCACACGGTTCTCTCCACAGTGACGCTCACCATCTAGTCCTATCTTAACTAGAGGTTCCTCTCCTGCTCCTTGTCCACCAGCATGACCCAGCACACACAGCGATCCTTGTACACCCATGATGAACAGCAGGGACACATGCAGATTCACTTGAGAGACCTAGAAATAAAATGTATTACCATGAGATCCATTTTCATTCTAGTTATTTGCACTCCCTCTTATCAAGTTTTCTGAAGTTTCAAGTTCATTTAAACTCATTTATTTACCTCTCCTCCCAGGCCAACAGACACAAGAGCTCGAAGATGCATTGATTTCACCAGAAGAATGCCATAACACAGTGCCAGACACATGGGTGGTGCCCATTCTCGCACAGCACAAGTGATGGGCATTGGGGGCAGAACGTAGACTACACAAGATGCATATGTACCCATAACTCCAATCAGAAGAACAGCACCCAAAACCTCAAAGGAAAAATAAATTAGACACTTTAAAAATAACTCTTATAATTAGATTCACGAATCATGTTCAGGCTGGGTAGGAACTAATCCTTAACAATTAATGATTCTCACCTGAGGTCCAGTGAGTGTCCCATCACACACCCTCAAGGCGACATACACAGCCACATACAAGGCCGCCATCACACCCACACATGCTAGTACTAATACAGAGAATGCCCACGTTCGGCCAACATAGTCCTGGGGAAATGATAGTGCTTCAGTTTTCATAAATAAATAAAACTGTCATATATCAACAGGGTAGGAAAAAATGAGGTTACTAAATAAAACTTTTCAAAGCAGATATATGCAATATTCAGTTAGAGCTCTACACAAAGCCTGCCAGGAATATACCTCATGAGTAAGCAGGACAGCCTGGACACCACTAGTGTTCTCCTCTCCATCCTCAGGCGCCACCAATCCCAAAGTTCTTCCCTCACGCCCATGGACACCAGAGTCAGCTCCCCATACCTCGCCCGGTGACCACACAACACCCGTGTCCTCACGATAGACGCCGACCTAAGGGGAGCACGCTGGTGAGTCAGCAGAGGAAGCTACCATAATGGTGTGGCATTGTGCATCATACACCTAAAGTCACAATAAACTAATGCTATTGCTCTCTTGGAAATCCTTACTTACCCAAAAGCAAAGCATTTCTGTTCCTTCAACCATAATTCAACCTATGATGTATAAGGTACTCAATGGTATTCCAGGAAACAAAGATCCACTGTATTTGTTAAAGATTTTTTAAAAAGACATTTCTCTGTTTTAACAGTATATAAACCTCGTTGATTCCTTTCTCACCTGATGGAGGCCCTCGGATGAAACTCGCTTTATGGTAAAGGTGTTGACCAGACGGCCGTCAGCAGTGTAACGGATGCGATCTGCACCGCCGCCTACAGTAAACGACAGTTTAAGCAGAGCCTTCAGGACGTCTGGAAACAAGAGGAATTGTAGATTAATAAAATGACTTTAGGAAGTATCTCCAATAAAGCAACGGGAAACATACATCGCAAATAAGAGAGTGGAAAGGCGGGATTCCACGTGGGCAAAATGTAGCATGCGCCCTGCCAGACTTTCAACGGGGAGACATGTATTCCTCGCTGTTGTATGCAACATATTTTTTAGGCTGACTACCACAAAACTGTTTCCATCCTGAGCCAGTAGTCTCACTAACGTGAAAAAAATCCTTGGAGATATGTTAAACAGCAGCACTGATAATTACTTGCCATTGATCAAACGTTACTCAAACACTCTTCTCGGGTGAGTAGTGGATTCGGGCAACGTATCCTGGCTCTTATGCACTTTGATTTCTATTACCGTTATCATGGAACATTACCATTATATCATTATATAGCTTTAAGTATAATGATCATTATAATCCTATCTGCTCTTCCTGTCTCTTCCCAGTTTTGTCTTTTTTCTTTTTATTGTTATTATCATTTTATTCATCATCATCATTGTTGTTGTTCTTGTCACTGTTGTTATTGTCATTATTGTTATTAACATTATCATTACTATCATTATCACTGCTAGCATTATATTATTATTACTGTTATCGATGTTATTATCATTATTAAGATTATCTTTATCATTTTTATCATCACCACCATCAGCTTCATTTTTATTAACATCATCATTAATATTATTATTATCAGCATTATTAATGTTATTATTATTTTTCACACTACTCTAAAGATCATCACCATATTCTCCCAGTCTCGTACCCTATAAAACAACCATTTCTTAAATTCTCCAATGAACTTTGCCATTCTTCTTTCCGCCAATTCATCTTCTTGGTCCCAACGCAAGCCACATATTGCCCAGATGCCGCCTTGCCTTAAGCAATAATGTTAGGACGACGAAAAGACATATATGAACACACAGAAACACAAGTTTACCTTCGTGCAAGTCCTGCCGAAGTGCCTGTAGGCAGTGGACACCCTTGGAACAGCGTTCAATCTGAACAAGTCTGAAGGCAGCAGCCAGGGAGGACACAGCTTTGACAGTGGCTGTGGTAGGTGCGCCGCTCACCAGGCGCCCGACGTCGTCAGCATTCAGCACTGAACACGGGGAATCGGAGACCTGTGAAGACACAAGGCAGGGGATATTACGTGCTCATGCGAGCACATTGTGTAGACAGCCTAGTCATACTGGGCCGTGATTGTGTATGTCTTCGTTTATTTCTGCAATGATATGCCCTGCTGGACCAAATATGAAAATATCAAAACAATATCAAATATGCGAAACAGCTGCACACGTGCTAACAATACAGAAGTAACACAAGAGACATCAAATCTGCGAGGCCCAAGCCCGGCGGCCAGCCAGCTGACCTCGGGGTCGCAGTGCGAGGAGGCGCGCAGCGAGCGGCGTGCGAGCGGCGCTACGACGGACGTGTTGTCGGTTACGGCGGCAGCGAAGTACTGCGTGAACCCCGGGATGACGGGCGAGTGCGCCTCCACCAGCAGGGAACCTGGCAGTTTCTTCCGTAGCTGCGAAGCGAAGAACCATTACGATCGCCGTAGATAATGGAAACATAATAACGAAGGTAAGACAAAAATACAAGAAAGCCTATCCAGAGATAATCCTCGGCTATCACCTGTTCTTCGTGAAGTCCCCCGAGCGAAGGTTCGCCGTCCAATGGCGTCACTACCCAGCGGAGCCTCAGCTTCCTCAGCAGACGCACCTCCAACTCGGCAGTCAGCAGATTGATCTCTGCAGCACTGAGAAGCACCACCATCACGCCGCCGTAGCCCTGCGAAAGTAGGGTGGGGGGCGTGTCAGCTGGCGCAGTTCGTAAGGCCCTGGCGTGGCGTGCTGATTAAGCGATTCAATATTTTAAAAGCCTCGTCTTAACAAATAAAAGTTGGATAGGAAATCAACAGGAGCACTCGCTCCGGAGGCCCGGCGGGTCCGCGCCGCCAGGCTCTCCTCGTGCACTCACCACCTGCCCGGTGACGAAGCGCGTAACGTCCCGCCCGAGGGTCGTGGCGTCCTCCTCCTGCAGCGTGTGAAGGATCTTGATGCCCGCCCGGGCCGCCCTCTCCTGCAGGACGCGGGTGGCGTGGTCGCAGCTGGACACGACACTGACGCCTACTCCTGCGCCCCCGAGACGCACGGCCGTGGCCAACACTGCCTGCGGGGAGAGGAGAGGAAGGAAGTGAGATTTAGCTCGTGCACTCACGCGGCAATCAGCGACTGGCAGTAATTCCTGTCTATATCTACATAGTTCGTGTCAGCGAACTATGTAATTGTGACTTACTTTCATCTTTACTCCGTTTTCTATTCTTAGGGGGGGGGGGGTCAAAATGTATATCATCATCGGTGAGAGTAAAAAAGAAGGAAGGGAAAAAACGCAGTGTGGACTTAGACGCTTTCGCATTCGACTGCATTTTCACCCGACGCGCACAGCAATCTGCTCCGGATCACTGGACTCGAGATGTGAACCTCAGCCAGCAAAGCCGAGCCAAGATTGAGGGCGGGCGTGGCAGCGCACACGCAAAAGCGAAAGGCAGCCCTCGCAGTTGTGGGAGCTGGTTATCAACAAAAGAAATGTTGGCAAGCTTCTCGTAAAAGGTTAGAGAGGTAATAGAAACAGAGTCCGGCCCGCCCAACCTCTGACTTTTACACTAATGACCTAACACGGCACATCTTGTATTCAGGTTGTATCCTCAAATTCAAAATTTCATTTTCCATTTTGCTCTCCTCTGGTCAGTCACTGCACTACTTAAACGCTTACCTGACTAATCGCATTTAGCGTACAGAAATTGAAGAGAAAACGGACACGCACGCCCTGGCTCTCACCTGCAGCTGGTCCGTGAGGTGGGGTGCTGTGGTGAAGACGTTATCAGCGGGTGTGATAGTGTGGGCGGCGCGGGCGTCAGTCACCAAGATGGGCGTGGTGAAGGCGTGCAAGGGCGCCGCCGTGCCTGAGGCTACTCTCGAGCTGCCCAAAGCAACCACACCTGCAGGAATCGAGTCAATATAAAGGGCGCGGTCAAGCGTACAGTCCTATCGCGAGGCGGACAGGCGAGGAATGGCGCAAGGCGGCTGTGAGTGAGTGGGTGAGTGCGTGAGTGTGTGTGTGTGTGTGTGTGTGTGTGTGTGTGTGTGTGTGTGTGTGTGTGTGTGTGTGTGTGTGTGTGTGTGTGTGTGTGTGTGCGTGTGTGTGTGTGTGTGTGTATGTGCGTGTGTGAGTAAGTGTAAGTGTGTGTGTGTGTGGATAAGTGTGTGTGTGTGTGTGTGTGTGTGTGTGTGTGTGTGTGTGTGTGTGTGTGTGTGTGTGTGTGTGTGTGTGTGTGTGTGTGTGTGTGTGTGTGTGTGTGTGTGTGTGTGCGTGTGTGTGTGTGTGTGTGTATGTGCGTGTGTGAGTAAGTGTAAGTGTGTGTGTGTGTGTGTGTGTGTGTGTGTGTGTGTGTGTGTGTGTGTGTGTGTGTGTGTGTGTGTGTGTGTGTGTGTGTGTGTGTGTGTGTGTGTGTGTGTGTGTGAGAGTGAGAGTGAGCGAGTGGGTGAGTGAGTGTGTGAGTTACTGGTAATATCCATTAGAAGCAAAGGAAGATAAATATATTAGTGAATACTAGCCTACTTGAAATTGGTATCCTTGGGGCGAATAAACGAACACGACTTACTATTACCCATGAAACACTGCCTATATATTAGATCTCTGTCAAACGTGGCTGAACGTAAGACGGTTTTCAATGACTGTGTGTCACGGCCAATGTTCATGGGGGGGGGCTCACCTAGGAGAGGGGGATTCGGAGGCTGAGTGTCCTGCAAAAGCCGTACAGTTTGCCGCAGCGCCGCATCCTCGT
>NC_061852.1:16760533-16763033 GCF_019202785.1 Penaeus chinensis | reverse complement strand
GTTTCGAGGCTACTACAACAAGGTTCTTTAACATAAACTAATATATGTATTTATTTACATACCCACTCAGACACACACCGACAGTTGTGTCAGTGTCATGTGTGAACCCAATAGCACTCGACCTGCTAGAAACACTAGACAAAAAGGCCCCTGACGCATTATTCTCGGCCACGAGGTCCCTCGCCAGCCATCGCTCGGCGCCCAGTTCCTGCTGGAAGCGTCGACACTATCGGTAATGACCCCTAAGCGCCGGGCCCGTTTGTTGACACTGCGTGACGCGCCGGCAGGGGACCAGTTGCAGAAAATTACATTCGTTTAGTGTGTTACAACGGGGGCTTTTGCATGCATGGAATGATAAAGCTGGTTGGCAAAAAGGAGAATAAAAAGTCCTGCCTTTGGAGAGTCCCGAGAGGGAGTTACTTCAACAGAAAATCGATTCACAAAACGATATCACTGGAAAATCTCGACACAATTAAGTCCTGATTTCTTAATTTCGTGTTCTCTTGAACGCATTTGTACTCAAGAAAGTAAACCCATTTGTTTTGGTGGAAAAATTCAAAAGCCACTGAAGGTTAGCCACGTCCTGGCAGACCCGCGGCGACCTGGCGCTGGAGGTCACGGGATCGATGTCGCCGCTGTCCCTCTGCATCTGCGGCCCTAAGGTCTTCACCTCCTGTTGCCATCGGGGCTCTGCTGTCGCCTGCGCACCGAACCTGGCAAGCGAAGTCTCTGATCCACGAAAATGTTTCTTGACAACAGTAGGAAAATATAATAAAATATATAAACACGTGCACGCAAAACACACACATACACGCATTCTTTTATTCACTCGTTCCTCCTAAGTCACGATGATAACCAATCTGCAACATCAAAGGCAGGCAACTGGAATTCCTTATCAAACTTTCACAGTCGCATGACAGACGACCTGCAATATAAAGTCGTGGCGGTTGTAATAACGAAATTCTCCATGTCATTTTGTGCACGAGGATCAGATTTAAAGCCAACGACCAGGATATTTCACCGTCGGCGGCCTGGGCCTCGTGGCGGAGTTGCACACGCCGGCTACGAGGGTGTGGTCTACGCATTCGCTGTATGAACCAACGGAATCCACATTATGTAAGTTCCAGCCTTGTGCCTCTTCCCGAAAAATAACCCTTTAGCGTGAACTTCAAAATGGATGACACTTCCTCAAAAAAGTGGGAGCCAAGCCATGGCCACGTTTCGTAGCGCTCGTGCCACTCCCACGCCCACGCCCGCGCGCCTGCCACCCACCGCCCGAGGAACTCATGGTTGGCCGCAGGGAGGTCGAGCGGGCCCCGTCACGTCCGCTGGCTATTCGTGTTGCATAAAGAACAATTTTCTCGTTTTATCTGCCGGCGCGTCCAAGGGTCGTATCTTAGTCGACTTTTCCCGCGTAAATCTATCGCTGTCTTGCGCCGCCACTTGGTTGCGGACGCTTTTTCTGACGACACTGACGTTTCTCGTGCTAAATTTACAAAAAGATAAGCGAAAATATAGAGAAATAGGCTTTATTACAGTTCTGAACGGTTGATATCAGATGGAAAATAAAGTATCAGAACGAAGAAAATGGCAGATGAGCGCGAAATGAACTGACCAATAACCTCAGCTTCGGAGACCTTATCTCTATGACCTACTCTCATATCTGCCGGTCACGGCAGATATGCTTTATAAGTTACGTGACATTTTCGATCGATCCTCACTAGATCCCATTCCACAAGGGACGCAATAAAAGCAGCCACACATGCACGGAATTCTTATAAACAACACAGCTCACCAACAGACTAATTTTCCTTCACTTCAACTTTATCGCGCAGACCTCAATTACACCAACTAAATGTCGATAAAATAAAACCCGACGCGGCATTTTCAGCGCAAACAACCCGGGTAAATGGAATCACGTCAAATGCACTAAGCAAACGATGAAAGCACAAAGAGCCGTGACAAAGTCGGTCGACACAAATTGGACGGCATTTTACATTCACTGAGCTGCCGTGAGGCGAGTTGCATTGCCCGCGACGAGTCTCATTTGGGGAAAGGGATGCCTCTCCCGCACGCAAGCACTCGCACACGGCAGACCCCGCGCACACATGCACACATTTCAAAAACTCACACGGGCTTTCACGCACACACACAGCTAAAGCACACGAGCGGCCTCTCTCACACTCGCGCGCACACAGAAAGAGAGTAAGTGAGAGTGAGAGAGAGAAAGAGCAAGAGAGAGAAAGAGCAAGAGAGAGAGAGAGAGAGAGAGAGAGAGAGAGAGAGAGAGAGAGAGAGAGAGAGAGAGAGAGAGAGAGAGAGAGAGAGAGAGAGAGAGAGAGAGAAGACATACCGCAAGATAAATAGATAGATAGATAGATAGATAGATAGAGAGGAAGTGTAGTATTGTGTAGTGGTACTTACATACCTTTCACAACACAGAAATTCGATAAATACGAATGGGAAGTCGTTTTCGAGAGAGAGAGAGAGAAAAAAAAAA
>NC_061852.1:16738033-16740533 GCF_019202785.1 Penaeus chinensis | reverse complement strand
TGAGGATGGAATCCAGGTGGATTCCGAAACTGTAGTCTCACTTTCAACAAATCTAGTTTATATAGTGGGTTTTTCTACCATAGTATCAACACGGAAGAGTGTTTCACCATTCATATGCCCGTCCCTTGGCATCGTAGACACATTGAATAGATCGAAATCAGAACAAGCATGATCACAATTAATAATGATAATACAACGACCATAACGATAATAAAAATGACTATAAAAGTGATAATAATAACCATAACAATAATAAAAATGATTATAAAAGTGATAATAATAACCATAACAATAATAAAAATGACAATAAAAGTGATAATAATATCCATAACAATAATGACCTTAATAATAATAACAGTCATGATAATAATAGTGGCAATAGTTATATTGATAACGTTACAACGAAACCATAATACTAATAATAATTATGATAATGCTAATAATAACAATATTACAACTATAACTCCAAAACAAAACCGAGAACAAGAACAGTGATAATGATGATGATGATGATGATGAAGAGGATGAGGAGGATGAGGAGGATGAAGAGGATGAAGAGGATGAAGAGGATGAAGAGGATGAGGAGGATGAGGAGGATGAAGAGGATGAGGAGGATGAGGAGGATGAGGAGGATGAGGAGGATGAGGAGGATGAGGAGGATGAGGATGATGAGGATGATGAGGATGATGAGGATGATGAGGATGATGAGGATGATGAGGAGGATGAGGATGATGAGGATGATGAGGATGATGAGGATGATGAGGAGGATGAGGAGGATGAGGAGGATGAGGATGATGATGAGCCTATAATAAAATATGAAAACAATAGTAATAAAAGTACCAGTAACAATATAACAATTCATTAAAAACACTATTAAAACTGTAACAAATATATAACCAATAATAATAAATATAATGACAATATTGAAAATAATAACAAAACAATAACACTACTAACGACAGCGACCACGACAATGACAATCCTAATAACAGGAAGAAAAACAATAATACAAATAACAATTATAGCAATTGCAATATACATCAACATTTATAACAATCACTAATAACAGTAAGAATAACAATAAGAAGTAATAATAGATAACAATAATAATAGGGATAACAACAACTTTATAAGAACGTAAGATTCTCAACTTAATCGTTCATTATTTCCATTTTCCTTGCCTTTGTATCCGGACATCCGAATTTTAACCCGACTAGGCCCACATGCCCTGATCCCGATGGTGCCCTTTCATTCGAACAGGAAAAAAAAGAAACTCATAAAAAGTACATGCTAGGTTTCAGAACATCTCACATGCAGCAAGGTTTTCCAGTACATTAGGTTGTTCATAAATTTACTTGTAAGTTGAGCGGATGGTTTGGTTTCAGTTATTCCATACTCATAATTATACCGAAAGTATTTTTCAAATGATCTTTGATCAGCGAAATTGAACATCAGTGTTATTACGATCTTAATAGTGTATTCTGCAAGTACACAACGGCACGTACATGTATGTATTGAAGAATATAACATGTGCACAACTGCACAAACACACACTGTAAGCACGTACTCACATGAAGCAAATAATGTACAGAAACATAAATAGGCACACGATGCACACAGACAGAAAAAACGACATTAAAGCCTATTTCATAGGAGATTAATTGTCTCCCACGCCAGAATAACGCATATACTAAATCTATCAGCGAGGCTATGGGAGGTTCTACAGACCTTAGGAAATAATATAATAAATGCTTGTTTTCAAAGAAAAATGATGGACAATGGGGTGTGTAAACATTAATTAAATTGCAAGATGCTCGATGCAAATAACCATAATTTCAGATTGAAAAACTACAGTAGCATTCTTTTTACTTTCAGTTCCAGACACAGTGTAGTCAATCATGATTTTTTTTTTAAATAATAATGCAACTAATACCATAATCCGTATACTCACCAAATTCATAATTGCGCGATGCCTGTCTAACCCGCTGTTAATAAATCACCACATATGTTCTTGCTCACAAACTAGACTAATTTAAATGTCCGAAATCACACAAGACAATTCAGCAGAGTGTTGACAGTGCGGAAGCAGAGACGCTTTTCCCCACGACGTTCCTTCGCACACTGAGTTGCGATTCATTCAGCTTTCTGGCGTTGCCGTGGTAACGGTCGTCGTACGGCCGGCAGCGAGAGGGAGTTGTTGCCTGCACATTTTTTGAATTTTGGCGTTGAAATACATATACTACTGTATGTGGGAGAGATGCATTTAACATCTTATTCTTTATTTATGAACTATTAGGTACTATTTATCTTATGAAAGATATTCGAAACCGTGAGATGAATTACCTCATTAAAGGTATGACAATTCATTACGTCGGACACGGATTTAATCCTAAATAACCTATAATATCAGGTATGACTAATCCCGAATAAACCGTGTGATTCTTTCAAAAAGGAATATGACCATCATTTCAAGGTGCGTCTTACTGATATACAGGCAAGG
>NC_061852.1:16723033-16728033 GCF_019202785.1 Penaeus chinensis | reverse complement strand
TTGAGAATATTGCTTTTACAAGCAGCAAAGCACTTTTGTGTGTATATTATGGATAGGGTAAATTTGTTAAGAATAATAAGAGGAAAAGTGACAAAATTCCCAATTTTACACAATATTGTATGCACATGAAAAAAAGAAATGCCAGCATGCTTTTTTGTACATGACATTTTAAAGTACTTTGCATAGGTCAATACGCATACCAAATTACTATTCACAGCCAGAAAGCAAATATCATTGCTTAAGTATTAACCCCTTGAATCTGGATACTTCACTGCCAAATGTGGCCCAAACTATGGGTATTAGGCTTACTTGAGTGCCCACCTCTGATAGGCTGTTTCCACACGAACACTGGTGTGTAATGTTATTTTCTCTTTTTCTGCATTAGCATTTTTAGGTATTTTGCAATTTTCTAATGTCTATATTTGTCATTTATTTTTCTTTACCCAGATAGTAATAGACTGTTTTCCTAGCAGACTCCATATCTCTAGGTAGTCTATATTTAGAATAATAACAATAATTAACATTTTGTTATTTATGTCTCATTTAAAAAAAAAAAATCATAACGTTCCATTTTCTGTAACACAACATGCGGGCAGAAATAGGTTCCTGAGCCAGGAAACAGCGTCCTCCTGGAGCCAACAGTCTTCCAATCATGGCTCATGGATGGTCCATTCCACACTCTTTTACTAATGAAAATAAAGCAAAAGCTCAACCCAGATGCCCACTGAGTCTAATCACCCTCCAAGAACTTTGTGCACTTGTGGCGAGTCACTCCCATTACCTGAAATTCCCATGATAGCATATCCTATCACCTTCCCCTCAGGTAAAAAAGTTTCATGACATGATGATCATGTCATCTGAATCAGAGGGTTAATGGTGCTGTGTAATTTAATGTGCTGCAACACATATGTACATGTATCATTATCATCATTTGGGAGCTAATGCTGTCAGGGGCACATAGGCGCATCCACCCTTCACTTCCATCTACAAGGGTCCCTCATGGTGAGCCACCAGGCAGGGGCCTGGCCCATCTCTAGCTCCTCCCGACAGGTTTGATCAATCTGCCCAAGCCATTACTTTCTCAGTCATCCCACAGGCCTCCTCCATCCAGGGTTGTCTCGGACAGAGACAACCTGGTGGGCAGGGTCATCCTGCGGGAATCGAGCCAAGTGGCCATATAGCCTGAGATGGCGATCGCGGATTGTGCAAGTAACAGGTCCTGTGCCGGTCTCACAGTGCAGCCGTTGGTTGGACACATGGTAGCACCAACTGTACCCCATGATCCGGCACAAGGATCTGTTACAAAAGGCATCAACACAAGATTCCAAAGCACAAGATAGTGTCCAGGTTTCACTACCATATAGTAAAACTGGCAGTACCAGGGCCTTGAAGACACATAGCTTGGTCCTTCTGAACAGGTACCGGCATCTCCAAATACTCTTGTCGAGAGATTTCATGACCCCTGCTGCCAGGCCAGTCCATCTACTGACTTCCTGGTCTGACGGTCCAGAGTTGTGAACTGCACTACCGAGGCATATAAAACTTTCGGTGACTTCGATGTTTTCACCACAAGCATGTACCAACTGCACAGGGTCTTCTAGTAGGCCCCCAAAATCCTGGATCTTGGTCTTGGTCCAGGAGACTTCTAGCCCCAGGGGCTTCACTTCATTGCTAAATGCATCAAGAGCCGCCAGGTTTCCAGAGATTCAGATAGATATCAAGGTCTGTAACCTTGATATTGCCAAGAGTTGCTCCACAGTGACTTTGGACAGTAGCTCTACCCAGTATGCAATCCATGCAAGTGTTGAAAAGTGTTGGTGCAAGAACGCAGCCTTGCATCACACCTGAACTAACAGGGAAGAAGCTTGACAGGCCCCCACCACACTTTACAGCACTTTCAGTGTCTGTATACAGGTTTGCTATTAATCCAACAATCCTTGTTGGAATTCCTCTTAGCCTCAGGATCTTCCAAAGTGATTTGTGATGCACTGTATCAAAGGCCTTCTTGAGGTCGATGTAAGCTGCGAGCAGCCCACGTCTGAACTCACGACGGCGCTCTACAATGACTCAAAGCACCAGGATGCGGTCTATTGTGGACTTACCAGGAGTTAATCCAGATTGCTCCAGCCTTTGGTGCCTCAGCAGGTGGTCTCTGATATGTCTCAGTAGCATGTGCACAAGTACCTTGCCTGGTATGCTGAGTAGTGTAATGCCTTGGTGTATATGCATATGTATACACTTAAGAATATACACATCTTTCTTGTTGCAAAAACTGAAGCAACACAGATACCCAATTACCTTTAAAGTTTCAACACAATGCTCCAAATAGTCTAGTTATAAGACCCCAGATGTTGCATAGTCCCTTTAACCCAATCACTACGGATTTATGTTCTGCCCCCTGTAGTTTTTTGTGAATTTTGTTATTTACAGATGGCTTTATGTGTGCTCAGTCTATGAGTAGGCACTAGTGACTGCTCCTGATTTCCCCATTCCTTGAAATTGCAGGAAAATGTGTTTTTTGTTCTAATACTATTGATATTGATATTGTTATTATTTCTACTGATATTATAATTATTAACTTTTATTAAAGTCTGGGTAAGACACTGAAGTAAACAAAAGAAACTTTGCAAAAATCAAGGAAAAGGGTAAACAGGTGAGATGGGTAGGACTAATAACTGACTCCTTGGTGACTAAACATTTGTAGAGCCATCTATGTATAAATACTATAAATAAACTTAAATTGCAGTGGGCTATTGCATGTATTCTTGCCATCCGTGCCAATTGGGTTAATGCTTCAGAGTGGAATGTTTAATTAAACGGTTCTAATGTACATAACATTTTCAAACTTTTTCTCAGATCTCGGCCAAAGGCTAATTTGTCCAACATTTGCGCCTTTTGAGTTTACGTCGTGGAAAGTTGGTGATGAGGATTCGTTCTGTGATGTTTCAAGACTACAGGATAAAGAGGAAGAAGAAGACCAAGATGCCCATCGTTTTGATGTCAATGCTGTACCAGAACCTCTTGATGATGACCCGTATTTTGATGCAGATGATGAAGGTAGGTTCTTTGCATGGATATTTCTCTTAAGTCTCCAGACCTTGCTATTGTTAGTACTTGAGAGTTACAAGTTGGATTTTAATTAAGGGCAGATGTCAGTATATTTCTGAAAAGCCTAGTGCAGTTCTTCAGTTGCAGGCTTTTTTTCTACTTCTTTTTCTCTTTTTCTTTTAAGTGTTTTTCTCCTTTTCTCCTCCTCTTCCTCTTCCTCCTTCAAAAGTTTACAGTTGCAAAATGTAATGTTGTAAATTCCCTCCTCACACTAAAAAAGTTAAGAAGCAGATATAAAGATGAGACCTTCTTTACTCTCTCCCAAGGAATAGATCACATAACTGGAGCTGATGATGATGACAATGGCACTGTTATGACCATTGGGCAGGAGGGCTGTCAGCGTGCTCCACCTCCCCTCATGGAAGCCGTTCATTTGAAGGAACACCTGGCAACCAATCCATCAGAGTACTCCTACTTTGATAGCCGTGTCATGTCTGCTTGGGCAGGACCTGGCCACTGGAGAATAAAAGCACTATCCAAAGGTTTGCTCTTTGTTCTTAGAAAATATATTGAAGCTATACTTTTAAACTCTATGAGTTTTACAGAAAGATTGTGTGTGTGTGTATATATAGTATTTTTTAATTTTATTTTTGTTTTTTGCCTTTGCCATAATTGCTCTTAAATGATATAAATAGTATATATGTAGTTATTTATTTTACACAATTCAGTAGGTAGGGAATCCTCATCTGTCAGGACTTTTTTTTTCTTGTTTATTGATGATAATGAGTAAAAAAAATAATAATGTATTTTGTTTTGTCTTTTTCCCTTATTTTTTATTATTTAATTTATATCCCTGTATACAGTGAGAAGTATGAAATCTCAGTCAGAAGATGGTAAGAAGAAGAAGAAGGAATTTGTCAGCCTTATCTATGAAGAGCAGGAGGATCCTGAAATCACAAAACTCTTTGCTTTGACTCGCAAAGCTACAAAGTTGACTCAGACAACATTCAAGCTGTGGAGCAGAGACAAGACTACACTGCCAGTGGATCTTCACTATGATGGAAGGAATTTCACAAAGTAAATTTGTTGTTTCATCTTAGTAAAATATTTGTGATACTTTGAGATTTATTAGGTAAACTTATTGGCTGAACACTGACACGAGTATTAGAATACTCAGGTTATTTTCATTTCATGAAGATGCTCACTTATCTTCAAAATCCTGACCTCCCTAAATCAACAGGCTTTTTGGACGTCCTGCAATCATTATAAGGAGACAGCAGAAAGCAGCAGAGGTTGATGACAGTGTGCAGGAGTATGATTATGACAACCAGAATGATAGAGATAACTACTGTGCAGATATGGTATGTAGAAACAGCCCATTTAGTTTTTTCTTTTTCTTTTATTTTTCTTTTCTTTTTATTTTTCTAGATAAACTTTGTGTCTTGCTATTCTTTAATTTATGAAGACTTATTATAGCATTACTTTTTAACAGGATGATGGTGCCAGTGGTTATGGGGATCACACCGCAGGTTATGACTTAACAGACATCTTCAGCCAGACAGTAATGGGCTCACAGCCAGCTGCAGGAGAGGATCTAGACAGCAAGGGAATGCATTTCCTTGATAACCTAGTAGCAGCACCCAATAGGGTTGGTTTTTGTTTTTTGTCTGTATAATTATATTTGCATTTTTATGTGTATATATAAGTAGAAATATATAGCTTCATAATTATTTATAGTTCATGCATACCTTCATATATATATATATATATATATATATATATATATATATATATATATATATATATATATATGTGTGTGTGTGTGTGTGTGTGTGTGTGTGTGTGTGTGTGTGTGTGTGTGTGCGTGTGCATGTGCGTGTGTGCGCAGAGGGGGTCACAGCAAGTTATTTAAGAAACCCCTTACCTTACCCCAAAGTTGTAGAACTGCCATA
>NC_061852.1:16718054-16722933 GCF_019202785.1 Penaeus chinensis | reverse complement strand
GACACTTTCTTAAAGTGAAGAAAAGGGTAAACAGTTGAGATAGGTAGTTTCTAATAACTGGCTATTTGGTGATTAAGAACTTGTAGAGCCATCTATGTGTAAATACAATAAATAAACATGTATTACAGTGGGCATGGCATGTATTCTTGGGTTAAGTACTTGAAGAGCCATCTATGTGTAAATACAATTGATAAATTAAACTCACTATGGTCATGGCATGTGAGTACATGCCTTCCTGGCTGCATTGGATTAATAGCATTAACTTGGTAGCTAAGCATTTGTGGAGCTATCTATGAATAAACAAAATTCACAGCAACATTTTCCCAGAAACGATGGATTAACAATAATTAAAGTAATGACAATACATAAACTTACTTGATAAACAAAGTTTAATTCAATATAATGGAGAGTATGAAATTATAGTTAGAACGTTTATTAGTTCCATAGTGTAATGTATTGTAGATTTGTTTATGTATATACCTCTACACTTCAGAATTTTTACAGGTTCACTTCTAATTAACTCCATTTCTTGACCTAGTACAACATTTATTTATGAACATTCCATTTCCTTCATCCATCCTATTTTTTTTCCAGGTCTGAAAATCATGCTCAGCCAGATGTGCAAAACGACAAAATGGATCCAAATTATAAAATTGACTTCACAAGCCTGTACAAAGATCTCCCATCCAAGTTGTCTTCAAAGATGACAGAGAATTTGTCTGTTCCTCTGGCATTTATTGCACTCCTTCATTTAGCCAATGAACATAGCTTGAAACTTGACAGTGATGGAAACATGAGAGATTTTACCATATTGCAAGGATAACACATCTGTGGCTGTTGTCTTGTAGTCCAGTGTAAAAAGAACCAACACTTATTGCTAATATCTGCATTTTAGAGTGATATCAAATTATTGTTTTAAACATGGGAAGATTGATATGATTTTGTTAGATGGAGCAACTAAATGTATTGCATTTGTATTTTCTTTTGTATAGTAACAGTAGGATGAATATACTTGTTTTCAATATATATTTTAAATTATGTTTTCAGTCTCAAAAATTGATCAACTAAGTCGATGCTCAAAGTCTAATATGCTTTTCTTTTGTACATCAATAATTTCCCAAAAATTTTAAGAGAAAAATTATCATATGGTATTTATACAAAGGAAATTATGATTACCTTTTTTTCTTTTTTTTTTACGTGTATTATATTGATTATTTGCTATTGGTCATCATTTTTCATTATTTACTTTGAATATTAATGTATAAGATAAAGTGTTTCTTCTTTAGCCTTTACTTCTTTACTTTCTTTACTTTTATGTGTTTCTTCAGAATTGATCCTGTTATTTTCACAGAAATTTTCCAAAATATATTTTTATGTGTGTATTTGTATCTGTGTGCACACATGTGTCTGAACATTTTCCTTCCCGTTGTAAATAGAGATAGGTCTTCTTTCCTATTCTAAATAGAGTTAGGTGAGGGCATTTGCACTCTTGTGAAATCAACTTGGCCTTCTAAAATACAGTCTGTTGCCTAAATTAAAAGTCCAGTAACTTAGATTGACACTTGAATTCTTCAACACCAAGGATGAAAGTATTTTAATGTCTTGTGCATGGAAAGCTTGCAAGGCATACACACACACATACTTGAGAGTACCAGTGATGTTGATATCTATGTCTTTGGAAATTTTATTTTCCTACATTTGCCCACTGTCATGTTTGGGTAATTGAGTATACATTGACTGATTTTAGTGAGGAGAGTTTCTTTTATGAGTAGGTCATGAAAATTAAAACATTTATTTTATTTATTCTCAGGACATGTATTGCTGTATGATTTAATGTAATATATTAATTATTTTATATATTTTCTTTATATTATAATTATCAGTAATTTTTTATTGTGCTGCAATGTTTGACTATAATTTTTTTGTAGATAGCAAACTTATGATTTCATAAAGGAATTTTAAAAGAAAAATTTTAGTTTATTTCCCTGATGTCTCTCCTTTAGCCCATCACTTGAAAAGAATCTTTTAACCCATTGGCGACTGGTATAGAAAATTAAAAAAAACTCTACGCTCTGGCAAACCGCGGCAACGCGCCGACTTTGAGCTCGTGAATTCGGTACATCAAGCCGAACCATTGCCTCGGGGCGCTTTGGCGCGCAGCCGCGGTGGACAGCCACACGCCACATTTCAAGCGTATTGTTATGACGCCTATAGGCGTGACCCATCGCCATTGGGTTAATAAGGACTACCCCCCTCCCCTCAAGTCCCATACCTGCTGTTGAGAGGTCTTAGGAAATGGAGACTGAGGTCCAGTGCTAGAGATCACCCAAAGCTGGGGCCTCAGCAGTCTTCTCTTCTTTCCCTTTCCTTTTCCCTCATTTCTCCAAACCCTTCTACTATCCACGTGCTGTGGTGTGAGTCATGTTGAAAGGCTGACTTTGAGCCAGTCATGACCAACCCAGGGGAACTATGAGTACAGTATTCCTGTTTGGTTGTCTAGCCTCCAGCCCTCAGGGTCCCTGAGGGCTGGACTATTTCTCTCCCCAACTTACTCCAGAAGATTTTGCACTTTTACTAGGGGTGCTGAGGCTTACCCTTCTATGAACAAGCCCCAATGACTTTAACTTCCCTGGTTCCCCACAGTACAACCCCTTGCTCATTGCTGTGGGTGCAGACTGAGGCCCATTGAGGGGATCACCCCTACATTGGCCCTCAGCCCTCACGCTCCGCTAATATATATAGTGTGTATATATACATATATACATATATATAAATATATATATATATATATATATATATATATATATATATATACACACACATAATATTATATATATATATATATATATATATATATATATATATATATATACACACATAATATTTTTTATATATATATAGATATATATATATATATATATATATATACATATACATATACATAATGTTACATATATATATATATATATATATATATATACATATACATATACATAATGTTACATATATATATATATATATATATATATATATACATATACATATACATATACATATACATAATGTTACATATATATATATACATAATATTACATATATATATATACATAATATTACATATATATATATATACATAATATTATATATATATATATATATATATATACATGATATATATATACATAATATATATATATATATATATATACATAATATTATATATGAAAGGAGAAAACACTGTTGATACTATGGTATAAAACCCACAATGTAAATTTATATAACTTTTCAATAAATCAAGTTTTACATTGTGGGTTTTATACCAATATTATATATATATATATACATAATATTATATATATATATATATATATATCCATAATATTATATTAGATATATATATACATAATATTATATTAAATAAATATATATACACATACTATTATATTAAATATATATATACATAATATTATATATATATATATATACACATACTATTATATTAAATATATATATATACATAATATTATATATATATATATATATATACATACACATAATATTATATATATACATAATAGTATATATACATAATATATATATATATACATAATATTATATATATACATATATAATATTATATATATATAAACATAATATTATATATATAAACATATATATACATAATATTATATATATATAAACATAATATTATATATATATACATAATATTATATATATAATATTTTATATATATACATAATATTATATATACATAATATTTTATATATATATACATAATATTATATATATACATAATATTATATATATACATAATATTATATATATACATAATATTATTTATATACATAATATTATATATATAATATTATATATATACATAATATAATATATATACATAATATAATATATATACATAATATTATATATATATACATATCATATATATACATAATATATATATATATATATACATATTATATATATACATAATATATATATACATAATATTATATATATACATAATATTTTATATATATACATAATATTATATATATACATAATATTATATATATAAATAATATTATATATATACATAATATCATATATATAATATTATATATATAAATAAATATATACAATATATATATATACATATATATATACACAATATTATATATACATAATATTATATATATACATAATATTAAATATATATATTATATATATATTATATATATATTATATATATATATATGCATAATATTATATATATACATAATATTATATATACACATAATATTATGTATATAAATATATATATATGTTTATAAATATAATATCATGTATATATATATGATATATATGATATTATGATACATATATATATACATAATATTATATATATACACATAATATTATATATATACATAATATTTTATATATATATACATAATATTATATATATATACATAATATTACATATATATATTATATATATTATATATATATGATATTATATATATATAATATTATATATATACATAATATTATATATATATGTACATAATATTACATATATATATTATATATATTATATATATAATATATATATATAATTTATCTATATAATATATATATAATATATATATATAATTTATATATGATATATATATTATATATATAATATATATATACAATATATATAATTATATATATATAATATATATATATATATATATATATATATATATATATATATATATAATGTATATAATATATATGTATATATATATAAAATATATATATATAATATATATATATATATATATATATATATATATATATATATATAAAATAT
>NC_061852.1:16688054-16710554 GCF_019202785.1 Penaeus chinensis | reverse complement strand
GATTATGGCAGTTTTATGGATGTAGGTGTTTCAAGGGGCACTGTTTCCTATTAATGACTAAACATTGCAAAATAGAACTCCATTATTGCTCTGAATTCCTTGTACCTTCCCCATCAATTGGGTCTGGTGTCCTCTTACTGCATTCTTTGGTACAGAAGAGTATAGAATTTTAAACCTAAGAAATTTGGAATTTTCTTTCGTGAAAAGTCAGTTTGCATTTTTTGTACATTTGTACATCCTTGGAAATTCACAATACCCTTATTTTCCCAATGGTTTTAAGAGATGGTACTGTCAAGTAACTCTAAATAGTAAATGCATTTAAATTCTGGCTTAAAACTAATTTTTAAGTTTTCATTTTAGACCTTCGGGTAATTTACCAGGTTAAAATCAGGTTAAGGCAGTGAGTTTCATGCTATTAACCTCCTGCACTAAATGTGATCTGTCATAGGATGACTTTTAGCTGCTCGATAACCATAGATGACTTCACTTGTGGAAGGGAGGGAGAGGAATGATCATCCTTAATATGCTTTCTCAGAACCTTTTTCTTAAAGTTCAGTTGGGATTGAGCTAAGATTGGAAGAAATATATACAGAATTGAGCCATTCATATCAAATAGCTTCTATTCTTTCCAAAATGCACCAGGCACACATGTTGGAATGCATATACCTGTGCTATGTGCTGTCAAGTATGCTCTCAGCAATGTGCACTATACAATTTAGCTCAAAGCAAGCTCCCTTTTTGTCATCCTCTACAAAGAGATCATGTGTTTTGTAACCAAAATACAGCAAATGGAAACCTGTTTTGTTAATTTTACACTTGAGCATCTTGACTGTGTAGTCTTGATGGTATTGCAAAGTAGAATAATGTTGACATTGAGGTTTCAACCTTTTAGAAACTATAAATTTTCACTATATTGAACAACAAATAGTTTAAAGAGCAGAACTAAAGAATTTAAGTATCATTTACTGTAAAAATAAATGGAAAATTTAAAATACTGGGATTATATTTTATTGAATGTGTTCATTGCAGATGCCTCGTCGTAAGACTGAGAAGCGCCAGTCCGCCATCGACAAGGTGGTAACCAGGGAATACACCATCAACCTCCATGCTCGCCTACATGGAGTCAGTTTCAAGAGGAAAGCCACCCGTGCTATCAAGGAGATCCGCAAGTTTGCCAAGCAGCAGATGAATACGGATGATGTACGCATTGACTTGAGGCTTAACAAGTTTATCTGGAGCCGTGGTATCAGGTGAGCCTTTAATCTTGTTTGTACCTGTGAAATGTGCATTTATTCACTAAATATACAAGTTGTGTTAATTTATTGCTAATAAAATGTTCTAGTTGTATTATATATATAGAATATGAACTGAATTGGAAAATTTCAAGTGATATTAGATCACCTCGCAAAAGTGCTACTTTTCACCTCCTGCACTAAATGTGTCCTGTCATAGGATGACTTTGAGCTGCTCTTAAGAGCAGTTCAAGTTGACCATTGATGGCCAGGACTGTGCAAGGGAGGGAGAGGAATGATCGTCCTTAATATGCTCTCTCAGGACCTCTTTCCTAATGTCCAGTTGAGATTGAGCTAAAAAGGGAAGATACATTTTAGTTTAGAGACAGGTTAGTTTTAAAATAGTGTTAATTATTAAATGATAATGCATCCAATCCCCTTTCTCCAACACAGGAACCCTCCTTTCCGTGTACGTGTGAGACTTTCTCGCCGCCGCAACGAGGATGAGGAATCCAGCCGCCCCTTCTACACCTTGGCAACTCTTGTGCCAGTCGCTACCTTCAAGGGACTTGGAACTGAGAATGTAGATGAAGGCTCTGAGTAAAATTTACATAAGATGTATGTTTTAATAACCACATCCATCATTGTCTTGTATGATTTTCCATTTGATATATAATTTTACTCTTGATTAATAGATCGTCTTGGTAAAGGTTCAAACATTGTCCCTCTCAAGGTGGTGAAAGGATAAATTACAAAATGTAAGATAGGTGGATCTGCAACTTTTTACTTAGAACATAGCTTATTGATGAAGTACCTTGGAGATATGAAGTTTGAAAGTGTCTACTGTGGTAGCAATATAATTTTAACTCGACTATAAAGCCACAGTACCACATTACACTATGTAAGGGTTACACATCACATCACAGGAAAATGAAGTATGTAGTTTGATTTTCATACGATATGTACCAAAGATCCATTTTCATGTCCTAGCTAGAACTTGGACACAATTATATTAAACAATATAAACACTTCTTAGAGCAATATTTTCCCCAGTTACAATTCTTGTACAAGACTTCTTTTCAAATTGGGGCAGCCTTCATCACCTCAGAACCACTAAAGCCAAGTAGACATCAGCTACCTGATTTTTCCATGAACCTAAAAAAAAAATTATCTACAGACAGGTGAAAACAAACAGAAAATTAAGCTAGAATGAAGACCTTAACATAATCCCCCCCCCAATCTGTTGTTGTGGGGGCATAGACTAAAACCTAGTGCAGGAAAAGGCCCCTACCTTGAACCTCAGCCCACATCAACTAATTTTGCATGGTCTCCCTTTAATTTTCCTTTTTTTTTTTTTTTTTTTCATCCCCTTTTATCCACTTTCCAAGGTGAAAGCTGTGATGAAGGGATGAAAGGCTGGCTCTGTCCTGAATGGCCTCGGGAGCCATGGGCATGGTATTTCCTTGGTTAAACACCTATCCCTTACCCCTCCTTGTGACCTTAAGGGTAGATAATTTCCTCTCACCATGGGCATAATGATTTTTTAATCTTGTTAGGGGCAATAAGGCTTGCCCCCTTCATCAACTAGCTTATCTAAGTTGATTTCATTGGTTTCCCAACCCCTGGCTCTCCTTTGACCATGGCTCTTGGCTGATACTAATACCCCCTTGATGTTTGTGGTCAACTATATCCATCCTGAATTATCCTCCCAGGTCATTACTTGCCCTCAATATACCCTTTCCTCTCCTAACATCATCCACTCCATCTACTAGTCTTCTTCATTCTCTCTTCCTTATTGTCCTCCCAAGAGCATTACCTCTCCACACCCCATCTTCCTCCCGCCCTCGTCCTTCTACTGCTTCCACCTCTGCAAACCCTTTTTTGGCCCAGCCAGGCGGGATCAGTTCTTTGTGATTCCCTGTACAGCTCCATACTCTGACAATACCTTTCTCTTCCAACAGTGTCTCCAAAAACAAGTAGGCAAAGTTTCCTTTTGCAGTCTTTCTGATCATTCATGCCTTGTTGCTGTTACATCTGAGTCCAAAGCTTGTTCACTATCTACCCTGACTGACCTCACAGACAAACCCATTCTTGCCCAATCTCACTCCTCCCTTAATACCTGTACCAGAACTGTTTCCGTCTCTCCGACTGAATACCCTATCTACAAGGACTGGTCCGACTGTGAAAATTACTTGCTTGCATGCCTCATTGACTATGATGCAGCAGCAATCCAGTGCTATGCTATCCCTCCCAGAGGCCATTGCAAGTCCTACACCAATATTGCCATGATCAGTTTCCGTGGACATGGCCTCCCCAATGATGTTTCTATTGGTGGAGTGTCCTGCCCTGTCTGACAATATTGACCCTTTCCCCGTCAATGTCAGAATGTTGGCGTTTAGGCCACCCAGCCAAACACTTGCTCCACAGCACTACCCTTTTATGTGCCCAACCTGGTCATGACCGATCAATTTGCTCTGCTCAATCATGCACATGTGGTGGTTACCATAATGTATTTTATAGGAGCTGCCCTGCCTACAAGCTTGAATCTGAGGAAGCAGTTCTCAGATTCAAACTAGGTCTCTCTCAATGTGAGGCCAGACCAGAAGCACACAAACAAGATTTTTCTCTCTACCTATTTGAGAACTGTACTTCGCTCTGCTCCCCTCCCATCTTCTCAAGAAATCTCAGCATATCCCCCAGTATATCTTCCCTCTCCTCCAAACCAACCTATTTCTATTTCCTCTCTCCCCCAATTAAATTCCTTTTCCAGTCTAAATCCAGATACCCCAATCTCTACCACTTTCCTGGTGCCTACCCCTCCTCCTCATCACTAGCTGTTGCACAAGACAATCTAAACATGCCACTCCATCATCTACCACATCCTCTTCTGCACCCACCTCTTTCGCTGCTCTTCGGATGTCTATTTCCTCTTCTCATAAGAAAACCTTTGTTTCTCAGACCTCCCCCCTAAATCCTATCAAGAAGTTCTTGATGACATTCAAAAGGTCTTAACCCAAAAAACATGGATTTATGTTCTGTCCCCTGTAGTTTTTTTGTGAATTTTGTTACATACAGATGGCTGCTGCTCAAGTTCCTCCCACTCACCCAAAAACCCCATCCTCTTCTCTGTCATGTGCATCATCATTTCCTCTTCCTTCCTCATTATCCCCCCCAATCCTTTGCCCGTTGTTGTCGTGGGGGGCTTAGGAGAGAGACTGAGACCCAATGATGGGGAACTCCTCAACCTTGGGACTCAGCCATCGACTCAACTAATTTTGCATGGTCTCTTTTCCCACTCATACTTTTCGTTTCAGTTTCTTCACCAATCCCTTCTACTATCCACCTCCTAAGGTGTGAGAGCCGTGCTGAAAGGATGAGAGGCTGACTTTGTGTCAGTCCTGAACGGCCTGAGGGAACCATGGGCACGGTATTCCCCTGCCATACCTGGCCCTTACCCCTCAAGGGGACCCTGAGGGGTGGATTGTTTTTTTTTTCCAACATACTCCAGGCTTATCATGGCCAATAATGAAGAGTTAACCCCACTTTTAGGGGCAATGAGGCTTGCCCCTTTATCAAATAGCCCCAATCCCGGCTCTCCTTTGACCACGGCTCCGAACACTGCAACAACTCCCCCATCATCAATGCATACTAGTACAGTATCAACCCTAATCAACAACCAACCCCCAGGAGACATTTCTACTCTCCCAACATGCTCAACTCCAACACCTTTACTCCCACAACCTTCTTCATCAACCACCCCATCTCCCCTTATTACTGCCTTACCAAGCTATAGCATTAACAAAACTAACTGATCTATGTGGTAATCCCATCCCTACAGAACCTCATCGAACCCTCAATACTTGCACCGGAACTGTCTCTATCTCCCCAACAGATTGCCCAATCCATGACAAAAAATGGTCAGATTGTGGAGAGGACTTACTCGCTTATCTCACAGACTATGATGCAACATATGTACAATGCTACTCCATTCCTCCCAGAGGAAATCGTAAGAAATCCATCAACATTGCCAAAATTACTTTCCGTAGACATGACCTTCGCTTTAATGTTTACATAGGTGGGGAATCCCTACCTGTCCGACCATACCAACCTCCTCCTCGTCAGTGCCAAAATTGTTGGTGTTTAGGACACCCAGCCAAACACTGTCATTCCACAGCCAGATGCCCGCTATGTGCCCAACCTGGCCATACTCGATCAAACTGCTCTGCACAATCACGCACACGTGCAAACTGTGGCGGCCCCCATAATGTATTTTATAGAGGCTGCCCCCACCTACAAATTTGAGTCTGAGGTAGCAACTCTCAGATTCAGACTTGGACTCGCTCTACGTGAAGCCAGACAGGAAGCACGTCGAAGAGGCTTTTCTCTTACCCCCTACTCCAGTAATGTCGCTCACTCTGCCAATCCCCCTACCTCCCAAGCTCCTACACCCTCTCCTAAACCCAACCCCCCTCCATCTAACTTCCCCTCTTCTACCTCCTACCTTCCCCAGTCAAATTCTTTTGCCATCCTAAACCCAGACACTCCAATCTCTACCCAATCAAATTCTTTTGCCATCCTAAATCCAGACACCCCAATCTCTACTACAGCCCCAACACCTTCCCCTCTCCCTCCCCGCACTACCCGCAGCAGACAGAATAAACGTTCCCCCCCCTCTTCCCCTACCTCACAATCACCTCCACCTTCCTTTGCCCCTATTTTTCAGACACCAGACTTATCCTCCCCCCCCCCTCACAAGAAAACCTTTATCTCACAAAACTCTGCAACCAACCCCATTACAGAAACTTGAAGATATCCAGAACAACATAATAGAATCCCAAACTGATACTCATCCACCTTCAAATTCTACAATTCCCGCTCCCTCCACACTCAAAGTGACTGCCGATATCCATCCTCCTACTCATATTCTCCCTACACCCCATCCCCCCCGACTCCACCCCTACCTATATTAACCCTCCCACCATCCCCTCTATCCCTTCCACTCCCTCCTGGATACACACGTGAATCCCTCATGTCACAAATACCCTCTCCCCCAGACCCTCTACCTCCCGACACCCCTCCTGATACAACAACCACCTCCCCAACCTCATTCTTTATCCCACCCTCTAGCACCTTCCCCTTCAAATTCTCCAACAAGCACTGCAATCTTTGCCACTAAATCAACGAAAGTATAACTATCCTTCATTAGAACATTCCCCCCAATCCCTTGCCCGTTGTTGTCGTGGGGGGGCTTAGGAGACGGAGACTGAGACCCAATGATGGGGAACTCCTCAACCTTGGGACTCAGCCATCGACTCGACTAATTTTGCATGGTCTTTTTTTTCCCCCTCCTACTTTTTCCTTTCTGTCCCTTCACCAACCCCTTCTACTATCCACTTCCTAAGGTGTGAGAGCCGTGCTGAAAGGATGAAAGGCTGACTTTGTGCCAGTCCTGAACGGCCTGAGGGAGCCATGGGCACGGTTTTCCGCTGCTTGTCTAGCCCTTACCCCTCAAGCGACCCTGAGGGGTGGACCGTTTCTCTCCCCAACATACTCCAGGCTTATCATGGCCAACAATGAATAACCATTAACCATACCATTATTAGAGGCAATGAGGCTTGCCTCTTCATCAAATAGCTCCACCAATTCAAACTCGCCCGATTCCCTGACCCCAGGCTCTCCTTTGACCACGGCTCTGAACACTACAACTAATACCCCCTCCTCAATGCCGACTAGTACAGTATCCACCCTAATCAACACCCCAGGAGACATTTCTACTCCCAACATGCTCAACTTCAACAACTATACCCCCACAACCTTCTTCATCAACTACCCCATCCTCCCTTATTACTACCTTACAACCTTATTGTCCACCTCCCCATAACACTACCTCCCTCAACACTACTCCCTCTTCCACATGCCCCCGTCCTTCTACTACCCCCATCTCTACAAAATTCTTAAATAATCTATTTAGCCCAGCCAAATGGGACCGATTTTCGTGATCCCTCCCACAACTCACACTTTCTGCTTTGACAACCTGTTTTCATTCCTCAAATGCATATACATCCTTCACTTGATCTAACCCCTATACATTACCTTACCCAACCTTAACCCATTTACTCGTCAATTCCTTTGCCAAACTTTGACAACTAATCACAAACTCAACCACCCTTCACTACCATTTACTATAGTGCTACATGACCTTAGATGTCTAGCACATTTATTTTGCTTTTAACCATTAACCATTGGAACATTCGCGGTTTCCGCTCTCACAGACCTGACCTCCGACATATCCTCTCCTCTTATAACCCATCCATTATATGCCTCCAAGAAACTTTTCTTACACATTCTCCAATACCAATCCCCAATTACCATTTTGTTTCTTCCCCACACTCCCTTTATGTCTCGTCCATACTTACCAACCAGAAAACACCTTATGTCATACCTCCCTTTCAAACCACTGTCCCTTGTACAGTTATTCGTATCTTTCTTCGCCGCTGGATCACAGTGATTTCAGTCTACTTCTCCCCTTCCCACCCCATTAACTTTGTTGCTTTTGAAAACCAAATTTCCCAACTTCAATCACCTTTCCTCATAGTAGGTGATTTTAACTGCCGCCACACTCTTTGGGGTGATTCTATCACCAACACCCGTGGCCGAGCCCTAGAGCGCTTCCTCTCCACAGCTGATCTTATTATTCTAAATACAGATCGCCCCACACACTTTGATACACGCATGCAGTCTTTTCCATGCATTGATCTCTCTCTATGCTCCCCTTCTCTTCATTTAGATTTCCACTGGTCAGTTCTAGACCACTTTCCCTATAGCGACCACTTTCCAGTTTTCCTTTCTCCAACTTCATATAGATAGAGCTGACTGGCATACTTTCACTTCACTCTCTACTATTCATACCCCTCCATCTTCCCTCTCATCCGTATCAGAAATGATACAATTTTTCATAACTACAGTCCTAAGAGCTGCCCATACAGGTATCCCTCGAACCTCAAGACCCTATACCTCCAAATGTGTTCCATAGTGGAATTCTGATTGCACTAAAGCACTCCGTGTAAAACGTGCAGCCTGGGACAGTTACCGCTACAAACGAGGTACCCCTCATCAACTATCAGCTCTTATCTCCTTTAAAAGAGCATCTGCCTGTTTTCGTCGTACAATCCGAAATAGTAAAACAAATAGCTAGCGAAATTATGTTTCCTCAATTACATCCTCTACATCTATCTCAAATGTTTGGCGCCGGATCCATAAACTATCAGGCAAACATCCAGCCTCTGTCCTCCATATTCGAGATACCCTCATCTCTGATCCTCCCGAAGTCGCTAATGAACTGGGTGACTATTTCAGCCAGGTCAGCAGTGGCTCTCACCTTTCTCCACACTTCTCTTCTATTAAAACAATCAGGGAACGTACCCCCATTATCTTCACCCTATCCTCTGCTGAGTCCTATGATGCTCCCTTTTCTTGCCGCAACACTCATGAAGGCCCTGACGGTATTCACTACCGTATGCTCCGACAACTCCCATCTTCCTCATTATCCTTCCTATTAACAACTTACAACCACATATGGACATCAGGAAATTTTCCTTCTCATTGGCGAGAAGCTCTTATCCTCCCTTTCCTGAAACCCAATAAATCGAGTACCCTCCCTCAAGACTATCGCCCCATCGCACTAACTAGATGCTTATGCAAACTACTACAGCGAATGGTTAACTTCCGCTTAATGTGGTATCTTGAATCCCACAATCTTATCTCACCTTCCCAGTTTGGTTTTCGCCGTGCCCGAAGCACAGCTGACCCCCTTGCTCATTTTGAGACATATATTACATCCGCATTTGCACGCCATGAATCCGTACTAGCTATGTTTTTTGACTTAGAAAAAGCAAATGATACGACATGGAGGTACCATATTCTCCAACAATTGTCCTCTCTAGGCATACGTGGAAATATGGGTGTCTTCATAAAGTCTTTACTCTCCCAACGCCCTTTCCAGGTCAAAATTGCCTCTGCCACATCATCTTTCTTTCCTCAAATTGAAGGTGTCCCACAAGGCAGTGTGCTTAGTACCACCTTATTCCTTCTTGTTGTAAATGACATTGCCTCAGTTCTACCACCAGGAGCCCGGTCATCACTCATGTTGATGATTTAACCATCTATGCCTCTGGCACATCCATACCAAATCTCTACCAATTTCTTCAATCTGCAATATCACCAGTTTCCTCCTGGGCCACAAACCATGGCTTCCGCTTTTCTACCTCCAAATCTTTCTCCATTATTTTCTCTCGCACACGTGTAGGTCCTCTACCTCCACTCTTCTTATATGACACTCCACTTCCAACACCATTCCTCTGTTAAATTCCTAGGCGTCATTTTTGACTCCAAACTATCCTGGCGTGACCATATTCTTTACATCAAAGAACAAGCTCGTCGCCGTCTCCGAATTTTACAAACCCTATCCCATTTATCCTGGGGCTCAGATCGAAAAACTCTCCTTCATCTTCATGTTACCTTGATCCTCTCCACTCGAGATTATGGATGCCATATCTACTCCTCTGCCTCAACTTCTCTCCTTGCTCACCTTGATACAATCCATCACTGTGGTCTTCGCTTAGCCCTAGGTGCCTTCCGCTCCTCTCCAGTTGAGAGCCTGTACACTGAATCAGGCATACCATCTCTCTCTCGACGCCGTGCCCTCCTCTCTCTCCGATGTTATGCTCGATTCCACCAACTTCCCCTCACTAAACTAACTATCCCACGATCCCTACTTCCTACCTTTGCTTCTTCTCCACGTTTACCTACTCCTTTCTCCATTCGCATGGATAATCTCCTCTCCCATTCCCCTTTTCCCCATCTCCGACTCCTCCCGTTCTCTGTCCATTCAGTCCCTCCATGGCTTATACCTTGCCCCCATATTTGCTCCTCTGTCTACCCTGACCCACCAAAATCAAATATTCCTCCTACTGTCCTTCTCACCCATTTCCTTGACCATGCCTCCACTCATTCCTCCAGTATTCCCGTCTACACTGACGGCTCCAAAACCACCTCCGGTGCTGGTTTTGCAGTAATCTTCCCAACTCGTACTTTCAAATCCCCCTCCCTCCTGAATCCAGTGTCCTTACTACAGAACTGTATGCTCTCCTTTATGCCTTAAAACACATATACTCACTACCCTCTTCCTCTTATACAATTTTTACTGACTCCCGTAACTCATTAAGCCTCATAAATTCAATACACACGACTAACCCCCTTGTTTGTAAGATCCAGAACTGGTTGTTCTACCTCTCCACACATCATAAAACAATCAAATTTTGCTGGGTACCCAGCCATGTTGGAATCCCCGGCAATGAACAGGCAGATACTCTAGCACGCTACGCTGCTATGTCCACATCAAACCCACCACGTTTCTCACATATCCCAGCCACGGATTATTACCCACACTTTAAGACCTTCTTGTATAATCGATGGCAATCTTTTTGGTCAAGTCTCCACACTAATAAATTATATACTGTAAAACTGTCAATCTCCTCCTGGTCAGCTCCATTCCATCGGAACAGACGTTGGGAGACGGCCCTCGCCCGCTTACGCATTGGCCACACCCGTCTAACACACTCCTATCTAATGTCACAATCCGATCCACCACTATGTCCCTTATGTAATGTTCCTCTTTCAGTGCCACATATTCTATTGTCATGCCCACGTTTTGAAGCAGCCCGTACCTCTACTTTCTCCCACCTATCCTCCCTACATAGACATCCCAACTTACCAGACATCCTTACAGAATCTCACACTTTCTGCTTTGACAACCTGTTTTCCTTCCTCAAACGCATATGTATCCTTCACTTGATCTAATCCTTTACATTACCTCATACGACCCTAACCCATTCACTCACCAATCCCTTAACCCAGCTTTAACAACTAATCACTAATCCAAACACCCTTCACTAACATTAACTTTAGTGCTACATGACCTTAGATGTCTAGCACATTTATTTTGCCTTAAACCATTAACCCTTAACCTTCCTCATTATCCTTACCACCCCTACTCAAGATGCTCACATGACTCCCTTATGTCATGGCAATGTCTTTCTCAGGATCCCTCCCTTCCTGACATTCTTCTCAATACTTCACCACCTTCCCTGTTCCCCCATTTCATTCTCAGGATTCTTCTCCTAGTTTCACAAGTATTGTTTTTCATAATAGCTCTTTTGCAGTTTCCTCATAGTGTTACTCTCCCTTCCTCAGACACATACTCTCTGTTTGATCTGATTGCCCTATACCTTTAACCACATCTCCATTTACAAATCCCCACTGTATTCCATTTGCTCCCCCTCGATACATTTTTACTACCATCTTATCCTACAGCATTCTACAACATTTGACATCTAACACTTCTTATCCTGATTTTGCTACAATATTTTACCATAGTGCTATATAACCTTTCACGTCTAATACATTTATCTCTTCTAACCATGAACCATTAAGGCTTGCCCTCCTAATGAACTAGCTTATCTAAATTTGACTTCTCTGGTTTCCTGACCCCTATCACTGCTTTGACCAATGATAAGAATACCCCTTCTCAATATTCTTTAACTCTATCCATTCCAAATCATCCACCCAGATCATTACTCAACCTTCAGAATACACCCCTTCCTCTCTCCCAACATCCTCTACTATATCTCCTACTAGTCAATTCACTGTCTACTTCCTCCTCCCTTATTACTACTATTCATTCTTATTGTCCTCCCCACAATACTACCTCACTCCACAGCACCGTCTTCCTAACATCCTCAGGTGAGGGCTGTACTGATAGGATGAAAAGCTGGTTTTGTGCCAGTCATGAACATCCTGGGGGAGCCATGGGCACAGTATTCCCTCTTTAGCTGTCTAGCTCTTACCCCTCAATGGGACCCTGAGGGGTGGACCATTTCTTTCCCCAACATACTCCAGGCATACCATGGCCAGTTATGAAGACTTTGCTCCAGAAAACATTCTTCTCCCATCCTTTATTTCACCCCCACCCCCCCTCATGCTTGTTGCCCCGTGTGTAAGGGGGGAGGGGGGGCTTAAGAGACAGAGACTGGGACCCAATGTTGGGAATCACCCTTGCCTAATTTTGCATGGTCTTTTTCCCTGCGTCATCCTCCTTTATTACATCTCGACAGCCTTTTGGTAAACCACTCTGCAATACTACCCCTCTCAGGGATACTCCCTCTTCCACATGTCTCCGTCCTATTATCCCCAGCTCTACAGACTTCTGAAATACTTTACTTACTATGCTAATTGGGATTGATTTTTCATTATCCCCCTCCACAGCCCCCTACTCTGACAACACTCTCCTCTTCCAGCAACATCTCCAAAACCAAGTAGGCAAAGTTTCCTCCTGCAGCCACCCTGGTTGTTCCCATCTCATCACAGTTACATCCAAAACCACAGCTAAAGCATTGTCAACCCTGGCCGACTTCACTAGCAAACCCATACCTGCCCAGCCTCATCCCTCATTCAACACTTTAACTGGATTGGTCTCAATCTCCCTGACAAACTGCCCTGTCTATGAAAAAAAATGGTAGGATAGTGGAGAAGACTGAATCATCACCTGCCTCATGAACTATGAAACCATATCAGTACAATGCTACACTGTTCCCCTTAGAGGCTGTTGTAAGAATCCCACCAATATTACAAAGATTACTTTTCACAGACATGACCTCCCCTTTAATGTTTAAATTGGCAGAGAACCACCCCCCCATCAATGACAGAATTGTTGGTATCTAGGCCACCCAGCTAAACATTGTCGTTCCACAGCCCAATGCCCAATCTTGTCAAAATTGATCACACTGCTCTGCACAATCAGGTATGCATAGCAATTGTGATGGCTCCCATACTAAATTTTATAGGGGCTACTACCCTACCTACAAGTTTGAGTCTGAAATGGCAACTCAGATTCAGACTTGGCCTCACAATATATGAAGCCAGACAGGTAGCACATTGATGAGTTTTTTTCTCTTACTCCCTAATCCAATAATGTTGCTCACTCTGCTCTCCCCCTTCCTCCCAACATGTTTCTAGCATACTATAAAAGTTTCAGGGCTGGTGATCACCTAGCAATGCTTTGCTAGGCATTAACACTGCAGACCTCCAGTGCCAAGGAAAAGAGTACTTTCCATGTGTCAATTGCATCCATCATAACATAATAATAACAAAATGACGATGATGATGATGATAAGTAATTATAATAATAAAAATAACCCCATCAATAACCTTACTCTTTTGTTGTTGTGGGGGTGCTTACGAGACAGAAAATGAGGCCATTTGTAGGGGATCACCCCTAACTTGGACCTCAGGCCTCACCAACAAATTTTGCAAGGTCTTTTCTTCTTCCCCTATCCTTTTCCTTCTCTTCTTCTGTCCACTTATCCTAACCATTAACTCATTTCTACCCTTTTTGCGACAATACTTAATCATAATGCTATATGACCCTTGATGTCAAGCACATTTATTTGCTTTGACCATTAACCTTTCTGGGAATCCACAAGCGTAGCCTATGAAAAATCAAACAAACAAACAAATAAAAATTAACCAGGGGCTTTGTTCCCCAGCCCCACCCTGTCACTATATTTTGAATATGCCACTAATGATCTTAGATGTTGATGCAGCAGAAAAAAATCAGTAAATAAATAAATGACAATAATAACTGTAGTAGTAATGAAAATAGTAGAGATTTCAGTAATAATAATAATGACTGATGATGATGATAAAAACAATAACAATAATGCCTATTGAGATCACTACTGATAAAGATGAAATATGAAGATGGGAGAGGCAGGGAGATAACACAGTCAAACTTCAAACAACAAATGTATGTGGCATCTTTAGGGAGGAGCATTTGACTCAATAATAATATATTAATTTCTTCTCTCTCTTTTTAATATATCTAATAACACTGAAGGAACAGATCTAATTAAAACAAGGGAAATTCTTCCAATGCAATTATATCACATACCATAATTGCATGGCTATTAATAAGCATATAAATAAATTATAATATTCAAAATCATTACTAAGGTCTGAGACTAAACTCTACTTAAAAGCTTATCTTTTCATAATCACATGGTATCCTTACACAGTGTTCATTCTATTAAAGCATCTTTTTATAACATTCTATTCTAGAGATGGACAATACAACAAAAAAAAAACTGACATCTTTCCTAAGCTACAGCAGCTGCTATGGCCGAGGATTCCATATTCCACTTCCATACAAGAAAACTACATATCTCACCTCAATAATCTAAGCTCAGGGGCCCAGTGTCCAAGGCATAACAGGCATGTTACACTTGTCATTACAGGGTTGGCCAAAACCACTGATTGCACTGTAAATAACCCAATGCTTATTGTGACGGGAATTAGCACTAAGCTTTTATTTTTGGGTGCCACTATCTTTTTAATCTTCTGGCAATGATAGCCATAGTTGATCCTTTTAGAGAAACATGTATTGATGCATTTGCAGCTGCTTACAGAGTTATTGTTTAATATCACATGGTCAAATAAACTAACAACTTAAAAATACATACAAGGTAGACAGAAAATGGCAAAATAGATTTACATGAAATTTTATCAGTAAAATTTGGTCTGAATGGGGGTTTCCTGAAATGTTTCTTCATTTATGATGAACATTTAATCCCTAAAAGGATGATATATAACAATGGAGGTAAACAGGTATGACTAATGTCCATGGCAAAAAAACAAAAAAATCCTTTTACTAGCATTTTTCCCATTTGTTTATTACAGGTTCTTTTAGTCTCACCTCCTTCCCATCAATGTACACACATATGGAACTATCGTACGTAGCTCTTAATGACCTGTATGGAGTAGCAGGTATCATTATAGGCCAAACATTTTCATAACTAATATGAGAATACTCTCATATAGTTTTACAATAAATCCTATTAGTAATTTATCAATCAAGGTTACTGTATAATGAAATTGTCATAAAATATCTATCTATCTATCTATATATATATATATATATATATATACTGACTATGCATAAAGACATAATGCATCCCTAAGATTAACCCAATGCTGACGAGAGGAAAAAAATAAAGGAAAATTTTAAACTTTAGAGATTTCCGGCAACAGGCAGACACTGGGCGTGGGATCCTGCTCCAAGCACTCTGGTGTCTCACCGCGCATGCAGGCATACCCTGCAGACCTTGCAGACTGAACAGTTTGTTATGACAGGTGTGGCCCGTCAGCAAGAGGTTAAATATTCCAAATGTTTCATTTTTTTTCTTTATTCTTTTTTTTTTTTTTTTTTTTTTTTTTTTTTAAGGAAACTTTTTCTTGTTCCTTATACAATTAAGTTCTTTGCACATTTTTTCCCCTTCACCTTAAATATATGTTTTTATTAATAATAATAATTTACTTAAAATTCATATAACATTAACCCAATGTGTGCAGGCTTTTTTGGCGGCCATACGGTCTGCCAAACAAGTATATCTGTATGGGCCACATCTGTAGGGATGGCACCCGCGGCATCAGTGCTATGCCTCATGGTATTATAGTAGATGCCTCCCGTGAACAGGGGGTTAAAAAGCTAAATTTAAAAAAACAAATATGCTTAGGTAAACCATTGGGTCAAAGTGGCCAACCCTGAGCTTAGAGTGCACATTTTCCAGATTTCATAAAAAGGGAACAAAGCATGACTGAGAACTACTTGTTTGTCTTGAGGAAGCCTGTTCTAACCAGTACTGACTGTGGGAGAGATTTGCATCTGTATTCATTTAGAATGCACAAGGACTGTATGCTCTATATTCTAAATATATGTTGAGGTGCTTAGTAGCTACAAGCTTGTCTGATAAAATGTATGGTATCTAAAGAGTATGTGTTGGGTACGCACACTAGAGTGTGAATGTGTGTAAGCCTGTGCATGACCAAATACAGGACAAGGCTTCTTTTAGAAAGAAAAAAAGAAAAAAAGAAAAAAAAAAAAAAAAAAATCATGAAATATATTTAAAAAACATAAGATCCTGATCCACAACCAAACTCAAACACAACTGAGAGGATTTACTACAACAGGGACAATACTATTTAAAACATCCAGTATCCTCAGCCTTGATAAGGAGGGATGGGATAGGAGCTAGAGTAGACATCCCATTCACGGTGGGGGTTACATACAAATGCAGCCTATGAATTCTACCAACAATTATATTTCCTAGGCCTTTTTATAATTTAAGTTATTTCAAATCATAAGATTATTCAGTCTATGTACACAACAATAATTATATCTCCCACAAAATATATTTCACAGTGATTTCATTTTGTTTAGTCATGTATTGACTGACCTGGGTACAAAGCATCATTCCACCATTAAAGAGCTTATGTATAGTAATGGGGCATGATTCTTCTATCTCACTATGCTAAGAGAGAAGGAACAAGAAGTTGTGATTTTATTACCAGAATGATCCTATGCATTGGGTAGGGGCACCAATTCAGACAAGGTTTTATTTGGTAACATGTTAGCATTTAAGACTTTCCTATAAAATATGAGAGTACATTTTGATGAAATTATTATTTTAAAGTTTTACACATTTTCTTATTAATACATGCACCATAGCCATCATAAACAAAAAAGATCCAAATTTGTTTATGTACAAATTTTTACAAACGAAAAACATAGGTCTCAAGATTGTTTACTTTTTCTAAAAAGAAATAAATCTCTTCTCTAATAAATATATACCCAAGAGTAAAAACCTACTTGTTATTTGGGAGTTCATACTAGATGAAAAGGAGACTAAAATCTAATGTACATTCCTCTTTCCTCACCCACGGAATGCTGAAAACCCAACTGACCTCAAAGCACTAATTTAATAAGCATTATGTAAGGACATTTTTGTATGCAGGTATACGTATATATAAACTGGGCTTGTTCCTGTGCAATGGCTGATCTTACAAGTTTAAAATCAATTTACTTGATTTAAATTTTAAGGAAGTAACAGGAAAGAGACAAGGACATGATAGACAGGTAACAAAAGCTGTCTTTATCAAATATAACAGATATAGAAGAAACATACTAAAGTATCAAGTATTGGTGTAAATATAAAATCATGTGAATCATATTGCAGAATTAGACAGATGTGGTAGATATATAATCTGGAGTAAAGAATATAGTGCCACTGACTGCCAGGTATAGATGCACCAACATCAGTGTCTTGTACACATTATATGAATCCAGGTGTGTGTTAAATATTACAATCTTATTGCCTTATGATGAAAAGTAAAGCCATTCAATGTACGTGAATCTGTTTATCATAACCTTTTTTTATCAAATCAAGCCTTGAAGTGTTAGACATAATATTCATACACTGATCTGGAAAACAGAACATTCCTGAGTTAAGATACTTTCAAAAAGGTTGCTAAACAAATAAGGAATCAAACTAAGGCCCTTAGTGTTTGAACTGCCCTGATTAGATATATGAAGGCGCTCTGTTAGAAGCTTTTACAAGCCCAAAGAAAATGAGGGTAGATTTATGATCCATCATTCCTGTGAAGTGCAAGTAATCACTAGGATCATTTCGACCTTGAACTTGCACATTTCTACATTCATAACAAAATATTCCACTTTATGCTCATGTTTAAATATACATTATTCACGTTTCAAAGCTATATACGAGTTTCATTCTGTCTGAAGACCAATTGACCAGAGGAGCAGGAGGAGGAGGAAAAATGAAATGGAAATAGAAAAACTTAAGAGGAAGAAAAAAAAAAAAAAAAAAATGGTGAATAAAAATAGGAAGACATGAAAAAAAAAAAAAAAAAAAAAAGAATGAAAGAGAATAAAGAAAGAAAGAAAGAAAGAAAGAAAGAAAGAAAAAAAAAAGGGTTTCTATCTGTATGGACTATATATTAACAAAGATCTCTTACTACAGGTTGTTTATTTGATTAAATTGCTTTACATATTATGCAAAACAACGACTAATTTTCTTATAACATTCAGGAGTTCAAAACAAAGAGTACAAGTTAGGCCAACTGCATACACTTAGGGATCTTTGGCAAATTAATACACTGATTTTGATACTTTCCCACTGAAAGCACAAATTAAGATATTTGAATTCTATTGTATGACAAAAGCATGACCTACAAATAAGCACTCCATTTGGTTTCCTAAAATGAAAAAAAAGAAAAGAAAAAAGAAAGGGAAAAAAAAAAGGAAAAAGAGTTTTGTGCACTAACTGGTACCTCTACCCAATCTATATAAATATAAGACTGGCTCTTTACATGCCACACGTATTCAACATTACCTGTCACAACTCTTACTCATCAAACGACAAAAAAATAACTTTAAAAACACAAGTAAAAATTTCAGTAACATACATTTTCCTACAGAAGTAAAAATGCACAGGTTGGGATATTTATATCAAGAGTAAATAGATTACTAATCATTTACATGACAATTATCAAGTGTTCATTTCTAAACACCATTGCTCAGTTTGAAATAAATCATCCACTAAAATAAAAAATGACTACTCTTAAAATGAAAAGTTTTCTCTTTATAGGTGCATATTCAGCTTGCCATCATCACAGTTAAAGTAAGTACAGAAGAATTACATCTACATAACAATCTGTATTCATTAAATAATTATTTCATATACACAAATGCACTGATATACAATTTATCATTATTTGATCATTTCTATTCTCAATGCATTTATATGCACTTAGATGTCAAGATACAACACACTGTGTTACTCTTCCTATGTTGACCAGCAACTTGGTTCCAGATTTATCACGTAGTTTCCCCTGCTTCCGGCCACTGCCTCCCACGTGCTGCCTAGCTCCTAGAGTTTGGATAATAGAAAGCCTTCACTTCTTTTATGGCTTTACACCACTCCAGTGCAAATCCATTTGGCTCCTCAAGGTAATAAGTTCTGTTGGGCTGTTGAATAAAAGCAAAAATTGAATCTCAACTACAAAAAAAAAAAAAAAAAAATTGCAATAATAATAAATAAATAAATAATAGTAATAATCATTAGTTAGACAAAATTTATACATACATATATAAATACGTGTATGTATGTACGTATATATAATTTCTAATCAACCCATATCTATGTTCAAGAAGGACAGGAATTTGACCAATAGTATGCCTTATTTATATATTAAAGAAATAACACTAATATAAAATTTTCTCATATATTTTGCGAAGAATTAACCTATTCCAATTAATTAAGAAATCTCAGAAAGAAAACAAAGGTACCAGAGCTTTTACCGTGTGAACAAAAAATGTTTTAAAGTTCTTTGCTTCTGGAGTGATGGTTGGATCCCAAGGTATCTGCCCCTTCAACACCATGTTCACAGGGTCGACGTAGAACAAGTGCGGCCCAGTTGTTAGCAGAAACATTCTCCTTCTTGGGAAGAGACCCTGGAGAATGGTTGATGGTTAATGCTTAGAAGAACTAATGTGCTAGACATCAAAGGTCATAGAGCACTATGAGAAAGTACTGTGGTGAAAAGGGTGGGAATGAGTTAATGATCAGGATAAGATGTGTTAGATGTCAGAGGTTGTAAAATACTGTAGGATAGAATGTAGGATATGGTTAATGGTATAGGGCAATCAGATCAAATGGAGAGTATGTGTCTGAGGAAGGGAGAATAACACTATGAGGAAACTGCAAAAGAGCTATTATGAAGCAATCAAAAGGATAATATGGTAAGAAACGATAGTTGTATAAGTAGGAGGATAATCCTGAGAATGAAATAAGGGAACGGGAAGGTGGTGAAGCGTTGGGAAGAATGTCAAGAGGGGAGAGATCCACAGAAGGTCATTGTCGTGACACAAGGGAGTCACTTGAGTATCACGTGGGGGTGGTAAGGATAATAGGGAAGGAAGAGGTGACACACATGGAGGAAGAGAGGATGGGGTGATTTTTGGGTGAGTGGGAGGAAGAGGGGTAGGGGGACCTTGAGGAGGAGGATGGATATCAGTAGATACTTTGAATGTAGAGCGAATAAAGGGATTAGAGGGTGGATGAGGGAGTGAAAAAAAAATGTTTATGAACTTTTGGATGTCTTCAAGAGTTTCTGTTGGGTGGGGAGGTCTGAGAAACAAAGAATTCCTTATGTGGAGGAGAAGAGGGAATTAATGTCTGAGGAGCAGAGAAAGAGGTGAGTGCAGAAGAGGATGTGGTAGATGATGGAGTGGCATGTTTAGATTGTCTTGTGCAACAGCTAGAGTGATGAGGAGGAGGGGAGGCACCAGGGAAGTGGTAGAGATTGGAGTATCTGGATTTAGACTGGAAAAGAAATTTAATTGGGGGAGAGAGGAAATAGAGATAGGTTGGTTTGGAGGAGAGGGAAGATATACTGGGGGAGATGCTGAGACTTCTTAACCCCTTACTGACATGTGAAGAAAATAAAAAACTCTATGCTCTGGAGCTGACTTTGAGTGCAGGAGTTCGCTACATCAAGCCGAATCCCTGGCTTGTAGCACTTTGGTTTGTTACGACACCTCAGTGTGTGGCCCGTCAGTATGGGGTTAAGAAGATGGGAGGGGAGTAAAGTACTTCTTGTCTGGCCTCACATAGAGTGAGGCCTTGTTTGATTGAGAACTGCTACCTCAGATTCAAGCTTGTAGGCAGGGCAGCCCCTATAAAATACATTATGGGAGACACCACAATTGGCACATGTGTGTGACTGAGCAGAGCAATTTGAACGGTCATGGCCTAGTTGGGCACATAGAAGGCAGTGCTGTGGAGCGACAGTGTTTGACTATGTGGCCAAACCTATTAACGGGTAAGACATCGATATGGTTGGACAGGGCAGGACACTCCACCAATATAAATTTCATAGGGGAGTTCATGTCTACAGAAGCTAATCTTAGCAATATTGGTGTAGGACTATGTTGGCCTCAGTGAGAAATAGTGTAGCACTGGACTACCATTGCCTCATAGTTGACGAGGTATGCAAGCAAGTCGTTTTCACAATCTGACCAGTCCTTGTCACAGACAGGACAGTCAGTCAGAGTCAGAAACAGTACAAGTATAAAGGGAAGAGTGAGGAAGAGTCAGGGTAGATAGTGTATAAGCTTGGGACTCAGATGTAACTGTGACAAGGCGTGAATGATTGGAACTTTGCCAACTTTTTTTTTGGAGACATTGTTGGAAGGAAAGGGTATTGTCAGAGTATTTTGGCTAGGCCAAAAAGGGTACTCAAAAGCTTTGCGGAGGTGGAAGCAGTAGAAGGATGAGAGCAGATGGAAGATGGGATGGTATGGAGAGGGGTAGTATTGTGCAGTAGGAGATGGAGTGGAGAATGTTGGGAGAGAGGAAGGGGTTATTCTGAAGGATGAGTAATGAATGACCTGGGTGGATGATTCAGAATGGATAGAGTTGACAGCAAATATTGAGGAGAGGGTATTCGTATCAGTGGTTGGAGCTGTGGTAAAAGGAAAGACGGGTTGGGAAACCAATGAAATAAAATTTAGGCTGGCTAGTTGATGAAGGGGCAAGCCTTAATGGCTCTAAAAAGGATAAAAAATCTTCATCACTGGCCATGGTGAGCTTGAATTAAATGGGGAGAGGAAATGGTTTACCCCTCTGGGTCACCATGAGGGGTAAGGGCTAGATAATTAACCAGCCTTTCATCCTTGCAGCACAGGTCTCATACTTAAGGAAGTGGACAGAAGGGGATGATGAAGAAGAGAGGGAAAGGAAAGGGGGAGAAGAAAAGACAATGCAAAATTAGTTGAGGCGAAGGCTGAGGTCTAAGGTAGGGGTGATCCCCTACATTGGACCCTAGTCTCCACCTCCTAAAGGCCCCCACGACAACAAACAAGGGATTAGGGGGAGACCTTATGGAAGGTTCCCAGTCCATGAGTCACACAATTAAAATGAAAATAAAAGAATTACTGCATTCTGCTGCAGTATTCAATGTGACAAACTGAGATGAGAATGAATAAATTCCAAAATAATAGATGTTGCTGCTACACTTCAATATCATATCTTTATCAGAATTGTGTTTCATTCTGGTTTCAAAATCATGTCAATTAGAGTTATCGCTTTGTGAAGTTGCAATACCACATATCCAATAATTAAATATATTACTAATTTTTTCCAACTTATCATAAACTCTACAATGCTTTTATGTTGTGTGTGCATGTGCGTCTCTCTCCACCTGTCTGTCTGTGTCCGTGTATTTAAGTATCTGTATACATATGTATCCGTCTATTTTCGTCTGTGTCTGCACACAACAAAACCTTTTAAGCAGA
>NC_061852.1:16668054-16670554 GCF_019202785.1 Penaeus chinensis | reverse complement strand
ACACCTTGGGACGCAAATAACTTCTAATAATGTAAAAATATCCCACTTACCATCTAATCCTTCTATTTCTTCTTTTGAGAGAATCTTAGCAGAGCCAAAGTCTGTTATCTTTACGTGCATTCTTTCATCTAGCAAAATATTTTCTGGTTTTAAATCTCTGAAAGTAACAAAGGTAATCATTACTAAAGTTTATTTATAACCAGGACACAGGAAAAACACCTTCCCTTATACTTCTTCTTTAAATATAAAATTATATAAATGGTGGAAGATTTTTCTCTTCATTCTAAAAATGCTTTTTAAAGTGCTTAACTTATATGAACAGTCTATTCAAATCCATAAAGGAAACTAGGTCCTGCTCCTTTAACCCAATGGCCATTTATGGCAAAAAACATGTCATGTATGCAATCACACCTAGATTTTCCCCAGGAACCAAAAAGGAGTTGGTAAACCATTCACAAAACTAAATTACTGATAAAATAGGCTTACTTACCGATGAATAATATTTAATGAATGGAGATGTTCTAATGCTCTGATTATTTCTGCAGTGTAGAACCTTGCACACTCTCTATCAAAATTGCCTACCCTTTGGATTAAATTTAAAAGCTCACCATTTTTACAGTATGTCATCACAAAATCTACAGTACCTAGTTAAGGAAAAAGCATCAATCTCAAGAATATATAAACATTTCTTTTAGAATCTTTCAAATATAAATGCTGTAGGCCACAAATTATGATGATGATGCTCATTTTTATAGTTTTAAATGACTCCTTTGGGATTTAGTCTAATGTGTCATAAAGCAACATAGTAACACATTCACAGTGGAGAGTGCAAGCTCTCAGCATCAACAGGTTCCATGTTTCCATAGCATTACATGGTAAGAATTTTTATTATAGAGATAAAGTGACTATATCAACTTAATAGTAAAATTTATGGTTCTCATGCTTCTAGAAAGAATACTGAAGACTTCACTTACAATATAAAAAAGGATTGCATTTAACAGACTCATAACTTGTGGTTCAGTTTTGCTGTCAGCTTTTAGACAAACAAGTAAACATATCCATCAATTCACATTCAAACATGAAAGAGAGAAATGGATTCTACAGATCATGAATGAATAAATGTTGAACATGATGTCAAAGGATACAAAGCTTATAATCCCCTTGAAAAGCATATGACAGCTTAACAAAGAATGGAGCTTTCGGATTCTGGTTGCTGTTAAGGATGTTCATTACATCCTTTTCTCTTGTCACTTGCTGGACTTTTTTCTCTCGAATAATTAACTCCTTCTCACAGACCTTAACTGTAAACAAAGAAAATAAAATATAGTTATTTCAGGTCCACAGACAAATACACAATAAACAGGTATTTGTGAAGCATTTAAAATAATACATCAGTCTTTCCTAGTGCATTCTACATTCAAATACAAATAAATATGCAATAATGTAAAATAAAACATAACTGGAAAAATAAATAAATAAATAAAATGCTATACTGCATGACTACAAGAACGGTTCAGATATCCCAAATACTAAAGCTGTTCCTAAACATATCTAATCATACATATATCAAAGTAAACAAAATACACACATGAATCTTTAAAAAATAGACATGAGAAAAATAATTGGGATCCCTGAATGTTTCCTCTCCCTTTCACACACAAAAACATATTCTGTTGACTGACCTAAAAGTAGTTCTGGTGGATAACTCACAACCATTTTTCTGACTTCCTCTATTTTTGACAACAGGCCCTAATATTTACCTTTCTTTTCCTTCATTTATTAAATAATCTATCTATCCATCTAAAACAGAGAGTACGCCAACGAGGTTCCCGCATGACCCATGAAGAACCCTTAAAAGATTTGGCACAAATTTCCAGTTTTCTATGAGCATAAGTGGTATACATGATTATTTCTGTAATATACATACTCATTTCAACTGTCTAAAGAAAAATATAAGACTTCACTACAGAGACCTAAGCTATCCTCATATTAGAGCAATACATGACAAAGAAATGTGTGAATATAGTTTAAAATGTATTATGCAATCTGCCCCTCTCTGGAAAACGCTGGATCCACCACTCAACCATACAGCACAGCATGTCCCATAATCCCCCTCTTGCCCATTGGGAAAAAAGCTGTCTTTGTTAACTTTAAAAGTTTTTCTTTTTTTTAATGGCTTTCTTTTGTTTCCATGATAAACAGCCATCTTTCCAGTTGTGTTTCATCAAAACCACTATCATTTAGTAAAATTTTAAAAGAAGTTTATTTTCAGAAATACATTTGTTCAAGGATGTTTTTTTGAAATTACAATAAAAATGAAAGACATTCTATATTTGACAAATGCCTGAGGCTTTGACGGAGATTAGGGTTGATACCATCACAAAAAATTATGATAATAATCATCAAAAATACAATAATAATTTTGAAATTTATTCATACTCTGCTCATCAGCACTGTATCTCCCTAGTTCAGTAAAGTCCCCAAAGGACCACACCATCAC
>NC_061852.1:16655835-16657954 GCF_019202785.1 Penaeus chinensis | reverse complement strand
TAAAAAGTAATATAAACAATAATGATGTTGATAATAATAATAATCAATAATAATAATGATAATAATAATAATAACAATAATGATAATAATAATAATAAAAATCATCAGAAGCTGCATCATAATTGTAATAATGATAATAACAATAATGATGATGATGATAATAATAATAATAATAATAATAATAACATTAATATAATAACAATAATAATGATAACAATAACACAAAAACAAAAACAAAAACAACAACAAAGAAGCACATAAAACCATATTATCAGGATCTCCGCGTTCAGCATTTTCGACCTTAAAGCACAGAAAAGGCTTTACTGTACATGTGGATATTAGTGATAAAAAAAACCTAGTTTCCTTAATTTAGTGCTATTGTCCATCCTTTTTCTTGATGCTTATTCTTTCTATATACCAAAACTATTTTTTTCATTCGTGTCTCAGAAATATATGTAACTCGTTATATATATCTGAAGGATTTTTTTTTTTTTTACAAGGTCTCGGAATATATATATATATATATATATATATATATATATATATATATATATATATATATTTTTTTTTTTTTTTTTTTTTTTTTTTTTTTTTTTTTTTTTTTTTTTCTGACTCATTTACTCCTGTCGCCTGTACGTGAATCTCATCCTGGGTTATAATAGGTAAAGCCTTGGCGAAGTCAGGGGAAGATAATTTAAGGCATTCGCTGTGTGTGTGTGTGTGTGTGTGTGTGTGTGTGTGTGTGCGTATGTGTGTGTGTGTGTGTGCGTGTGTGTGTGTGTGTGTGTGAGTGTGTGTGTGTGTGTGTGTGTGTGTGCGTATGTGTGTGTGTGTGTGTGCGTGTGTGTGTATATGTGTGTGTGCATGTATGTGTGTGTATGTGTGTGTGTGTCTGTGTATGTATATGTATGTATGTATGTGTATGTGTGTATGTATATAAATATATATATATATATATATATATATATATATATATATATATATGTATATACATACATATAGATATATATATACATATAGATACATATACATATACATATCCGTGTGCGTGTTCACATTTTCATCCTCATCCCTGCCTTCCATCCTCTATCCACGGTTGTTTTTATTCCACCCAGTTTAAGCATCTAACTGACTACATATCTATCTGTCAATGTTAGTCTCCCTTGTCAGTCTCTCTCTTTTTCCTGAGAGGAGATGAGGTCAATACTTGTTGTTGCTTTCTCGTATTTCCTGTTTCCTGTCCCCCTTTTTATATTTTTCTCTTCTCTCTCTTCCCACTCATACGTCAATATTGCTTCCATTTCCCTATGCTCTTTCTCCCTTCCTCTCTCTTACTCTCTCTCTTTTCTCTCCCCTCTCCCCTTCTCTCCCTTCTTCCCTTCCTCTCTCCTCTTCCCTCCCCTTTCTCCCTTCTTCCCTTACTTTCCCCTCTTCCTCCCATCCCTCCATTTCTACCTTCCTCTCCCCCCCTCTCTTCCTCCCTTGTTCTCCCTTCTTCCCTCCCCCTCTCTCCCTTCCTCCCTTCCTCTCACCTCTTCCCTCCCCTCCCTCCCTTCCTCCCTTGTTCTCCCCTCTTTCCTCCCCCTCTCTCCGCTTAGGCTCCCCGTCGCCCTGACTCTCACCCTCACCTTGTTTCAGTATCCTTACCCTTGGGCTTACCCTTCCTTCCTGGGGCCCACATCTCTCTTATTCCACCCCCCTTCTCCTCCCTCACCTCCCCCCACCTTTATCCTCATCCCTCCCTCATTCCCCTTCTCCCTCACCGATGCCTTCTACCCAACCCCACCCCCTCCATAAGCCCCCCTCTCACCCCCCTCCCTCACCTCTCTCCCCCACGCCAACCCCTCACCCACTCCACCCTCCCCCCTCATTCCACTCCCTCGCCCCTTCTCCCTCACCCACCCCCCCTTCTCCTTCACCCCCCCCCTCCTTCTCTCTTACCCTTCTTCTCCCTCACCCCCCCCCCCCCTTCTCCCTCACGATACCCCCATTCTCCCTCACTCCACCCTCCCCCCGCCTCTCCCTCGAGCCGCTAAACTAATAACGCGAATGCATCCCCTGGAGATTTTCTTCAAAAAAGTTGAACATTTACGATTCAGGTTGCGCCGCCGCCACCGCC